>NC_061852.1:525526-530526 GCF_019202785.1 Penaeus chinensis | reverse complement strand
ATGAAAATATTTGGATCGATAGGAAGGTGAGGAAAAAGCAAGAAATAATCAAGAATAAAAGGAAGGTAGATTGAAGAGAAACACGAAAAAGAATATATGAGAAAATAAAATAAATGAACAATTAATAAAAGAGAGAAAGAGAGAGAGAGAGAGAGAGAGAGAGAGAGAGAGAGAGAGAGATAGAGATGAGTAGATAGATAAATAGATAGATAAATGGATAGATAGATAGATAGATAGATAGATAGATAGATAGATACAAAACAAACAAAAAAGAAGAAGAAGACGAAGAAAAAAAAGAATCACAATACCCTAAAACAACATTAAGTGAAAAAGAAAAGAAAAGAAAGCACACGCACACGCCAGCAAAAAAACAACAAAAACAAAAACAAAAAACAAAAAAGAAACAAAAAAAACAAAAACACACACAAAAGAAAACAAATTCCCCCCTCTTACCCCTTCCCCCTCCCCACCAAAAAACACCCCTTCCCTCTAATACACACGCATGGGATTTCTTGGCTGCAGTCCTCGCCCGCCGCGCCCTGTAACGCAGGCCGCAGATCACCAACAGGACGAGGACAGGGAAGCCGAAGATGCAGGAGAGGATTGGCACCACCACGACCCTCGGCGAGACTGCGGAGAGGGAAAGAGGGGGGGGGGGGGAGGGGTTAGAATGATCTTTTATTTATGTTTATTGGCTGTTGTGTTTTTTTGTGTGTGTGTGAGGGTGGTATTGGGGTTATAGTGTGTTGTTGATGGTGGTAGGCTATATATACATATATATATATATATTTATATATATACATATATATATATTTATATATATACATATATATAATATATATATAGTATCTATCTATCTATCTATCTATCTATCTATATATATATATATATATATATATATATATACATACACATACATACATACATATGCATATGTATGTATATATATATATATATATATATATATATATATAAATATACATATACATATTCGTAGATATATATATATATATATATATATATATATATATATATATACATATATACATATACATATATATATATATATATATATATATATATATATATATATATATATACATATATACATATACATATATATATATATATATATATATATATATATATATATATACATATATATATATATATATATATATATATATATACATATATATATATATATATATATATATATATATATATATATATATATATATATTTATATATATATGCATATATATATGTGTGTATATATATATATATATATATATATATATATATATATATATATACACATATATATGCATATATATATATATATATATATATATATATATATATATATATATATTTAAATATGTGTATGTGTGTGTATTCAGATATAAGTACAGACACACACACACACACACACACACACACACACACACATACACACACACATATATATATATATATATATATATATATATATATATATATATATACATATATATATATATATATATATATATATATATATATATGTACATATACACATATACATATATACATATATTTGAATATGTATACACATACATACATGGTCTATCTATCTATATATCTAGGTAATTTGTCCGGGAACGATATCAGTAACAATGTCATCCATAACGTCAGTACCTTGGCTGTTACACCATGACACCATGACACCATGAAACCATGACACCAACCACTACTGCCACCATCACCCACGGCGCACCACCATCATTCCTACATTTCCTTTCTGCATAACATCACTTAATATTCTCCCTTCACGCCAAACTTCTTTCTTTTCTCTTAAACTTCCAACTCTTCCTTAAGACTTCAAGAAGATTATGCTCTTTCTCACTCCTTTGGTCTGAGTAGGTATCACCTTTTCTCATCTCATGTGCATCTCTTCCTGTTTATTCTGTCTTCGTCTCTTCCTTTCTCCTTCAGAATTTATCTTCATCTTCGCGACAATTAGTATTTTATGCCAGATTTAGTGAACTTTTTCGGTTTTCTTTTTTCTTCTTCTTCTCTCTCTCTCTATTTTCGTCTAAGTGTCTCTCATTTTTTCACTCTCTTAAGATGAATTTTCTCTCTCATTTTTTCTTTTTCTTTTTTTCTAATTAAACTTCATTTATTTCCTTCTTCCAAATTTTCCTTGCTCATTTTCTTTTCTTATCGCTCTTTCTTCGTCATTTTTTTTATCAATATTTTAATTACTTGCTCAATTTCTTATTCCCAGTCCATCTTCTTCCCTCTTTATCACCCCCTGTCTCCCTCTCCATCCCTCTTTATCTTCCTCCTCGTCCTTCTTTCTCGCCTCCACGTCCTCTTCCCTCCTCCTCCCTCTTTATAACCCTCTCCTCCTCCCTCTCCTTCCCTCTTTATCTCCCACTCCTCTTCCCTCTTCCTCTCTCTTTATCTCCCACTCCTCCTCCCTCTTCCTCTCTCTTTATCTCCCACTCCTCCTCCCTCTCCTTCCCTCTTTATCACCCTCTCCTCCTCCCTCTTCATCTCTCTTTATCTCCCACTCCTTCTCCCTCTCCTTCTCTCTTTATCACCCTCTCCTCCTCCCTCTTCCTCTCTCTTTATTTCCCACTCCTCCTCCCTCTCCTTCTCTCTTTATCACCCTCTCCTCCTCCCTCTTCCTCTCTCTTTATCTCCCACTCCTCCTCCCTCTCCTTCTCTCTTTATCACCCTCTCCTCCTCCCTCTTCCTCTCTCTTTATCTCCCACTCCTCCTCCCTCTCCTTCCCTCTTTATTACCCTCTGCTCCTCTCTCTCATTTCGCACGCGTCCCAAACGAGAGAACATCAAGACACATCTGCCCAAAGTTTGCATGTAACATTTGGTACTCATCCGGGACAAACTTGTGCGTCGGAGGGAACTTTTCTTGTGCTTATTTATTTATTTATTTTTTTTTTTTTATGTGCCAATGCCAATGGGGACTTCTTGCTTGCCTGATGATTTTCGTGTGCGGATTTGTGGATTTATTTTCTGTTTGTAGGTCTGTCTGTTTAGTTAGTCGTGTGTTTATCTCTATTTCTAGCCGTCTGTCTGTATTTCTATCAATTTATCCCTCTGTCTATCTGTCTGTCTATGTGTCTTTCACTCCATCTACGAGACAGTCAGCCAATGAGTCACTCAATCAATTTCTCTCTTTCTCTCTCTCTTTCTCTCTCTCTATCTCTCTCTATCTATCTATCTATATACATTCTACACACACACACACACACACACACACACACACACACACATATATGTATATATATATATATTTTTATTATTATTATTTTTTATTATTTATTTATATTTATTTTTATACAAGCTAACATATCAGTATATATCTCTTATTTATATATATTTCTGCTTATCTCTATTATACCTTTTGAGAGTATTTATAAATGAACTATCAATAATTGTCATCCTCATCGTTTACTGTTATTGTTATCATTATTGTTTTACTTAGTTTTATCATTACTATTACTTTTATTATCATCCTTATCATTATCATTATCATCATTAATGTTATTCACATTGCTATCATAATTAAATCATCATCATCATCATCGTTTTATAATAGTGCCATTATTAATAATATCATAAAGTATAATATGAAAGAAAATCTATAATTCATTACTATACTTGTAATATGGAAAGTTAAATGTTCTGTAATAATATGGCTCTCTCTCTCTCTCTCTCTTTCTTCCTCGCTCTCAATCCCACCCTCTCTCTCTCTCTGTCTCTCTCCTCTCCCTCTCTCATACTCGCACTTATCCCCCTTTCCCTCTTTCCCTTTTTCTCTCATTTTCCCTCTCTTTCTCCCTCCCTCCTCTCCTTTTTTTTCTCTCTCTTTCATTCTTGCTCCCTCCTCTTCCCACTTTATCTCTCTCAAATACCTCTCATTTAAAACCACTCTTGCATTTTACTCTCAGCATTATAATATCTAATTCACTGATATCATTAGGCCATTATCTCTCATTCCTTCTTCATCTCCTTCTCTCTCCCTCCCGTTTTTACCAAATTCTTCGCCCTTCTCTTGGCTAATACGAAGAGGTTAAAACAATAGCTTTCCGCCGACTAAGTAACATGGTAAGCAAAGGGTACCCCCATCCCCCCCACACAATACCCACATACCCACACCCCTTACCCAGACCTCCCCCTATGGCTCCCCCTCCCCCTCTGCCGGTTCCCCACAGTGCTAAGCCAACTTTAACCTGGATTTCATTGGGTAATGTCGACCTGTCTAATATATATGAATAATCTTCTTTTTTTTTTTTTTTTTTTTTTTTAAGATGAAAGCTTTTCCCTCACATATACGAAATGACTAACCAAATCCACCCTAAAAAAAATGGAAGGAAATAATAAGAAAGTATTTAGAAACAATCATTTAAATCCAAGAAAAAGGGAGGAAATATCTCACGAGAAAATAAAAGCTGCATAAACAAAACTAGAAAAAATATATATATACATATAAAGATAAAAATGAAAAAGAAAGAAATAAAGCAAAGAAAATGCGAACTGAAATGTATTTTCTTTACGCGCTGAGACCATTCATTATGTCTAATTAATGTCGTGTTTTTTAGATTTTTCTCTCTTCCTGTTTTTCGCATGTGGACAGTAATTGGCTCCCACTGGACGCTCGTTGAATGTCGTATTAGCTTTGCATAATTAACGAAAATAAATAATTGTAAAGCCAATGACGGTTGGGATAATACCAATAACAACGATAGTAACAGTAATTGTAGTAAAAATATGTAATAATGATACATGTTCTGATAATGATATATGTTTTCTACACACACACACACACACATACACACACACACACACACACACTGTATCTGACTCATTATTTTCTTACTTCCGGCAGTCACAATCATATTATTATTATTTTGTTTATTCGTCTATTTTAACCATTCAATCCACAACTTTGATTACAACTTACTATATAACATTGCTAAGGTTTGCACT
>NC_061852.1:495526-498026 GCF_019202785.1 Penaeus chinensis | reverse complement strand
ATTCTCTCTCTCTCTCTCTCTCTCTCTCTCTCTCTCTCTCTCTCTCTCTCTCTCTCTCTCTCTCTCTCTTTCTCTCTCTCTCTCTCTCTTTTCTTTTTAGTTTCTGCTTTGACATTTCCCTAACTCTTTAATACAGATGGAATGGAGGAAGAGACAAAGAAAAAAAAAGAAAAAAAGAAAAAAGAAAAAATGAAAAACGCTGAAGTAAAAGGGAAGGAACGGTTCATAACTCACAGGCAAAAAGCAATAAGACACCGAAGCAGCTGTGACAAAAAAAGAAAAGAAAAAAAAAAGTAGAAAAAAAAAAAAAACACGCACAAGCAGAAATATATTTTTTTAAAGTTGTCTCTCTAGTACGATAAAAAGGGGAAAGGGAGGTATTAAGAAAATATATGTGACAAAAAGTGAGTTAGATTGACAAATAGACGCTTACTCATGCACACATATAATTATATAGAGTATATAAATGCATTCACACGTATGTGCATACACACATACGTACATACAACCATGGATACATACATGTTGTAGACATTCATATAGTGATATCAAGAGATAAATTGGGGAAAGTACAGACAGATAAACGTTTATAAGCAGATAGACTGATAGGTAGAGAGATAGAGATAAAGGTGCGTAGATAGATATATAAATGGAAGGAGAGAGTGAGTGGAAGATAGATAGAGAGATGGAAAGGTTGAGAGAGAGAGAGAGAGAGGAAAGAGACAGACTGACAGATAGATAGATAATAATGACAGATAGATAGATGATAATATAGATAGGTGGGTAGATAAATTGAATTGGAGACATAGATATATAAGAAAACGGGGAATAGTTTACAAATTTTTTTTTTTAGATAGATAGATTAAATTAAATATAGAGAGATAGATAGATGGTTAACGAGAGAGAGAGAGAGATTGAGACAGACAGAGGCAGAAAAATGGGGTTGTGGTTTGGGGATTTAAGTCAATTTAAAATTATTTTGCCCTGAATTGCAACTATTCTTGTTATTTCATCGAACTCGCCTAATTAGGGTGGCATTGCAAGATTATTTCAGCGATTGCATCTTACTAATTAATAGCTCAGTTTATCTTTTACTAGACTTTCTGAATTGGGTCCTTGGAAATTTCGCCCCTAATACGCACACCCCCTTTCACACACAACACACACCACGAAAAACCAAAACCCCTACACCCACACACACCGCACAACGCAAAACACACAAACAACACATATATTTGTATTTTTATTTTATGTGTGTGTGTTTTGTGTTTTGTGTGTGTGTGTGTGTGTGTTTTGTGGGGGTGTGTTTTGTGTGTGTGTGTGTACTAAAATATATATTTATATTATTTATATATATATTATATATATTATTTTTATTAAACATTACAAAATATCATGTATATATAATTATTTATTTTATATATATATATTTTACACACACACATAAAAATTTTACTTTCATACATATATTTTTTATATATATATATATAAATTATTTTTTTAGATCACCACAACAAGATACTAAAGGGATTGTTTTTTTGGTGTGGGGATGGATTGTTTTTTTTGGATTGGTTTTATGCATACGTTTTTTTTTTATATTTTATTATTTTTATTTGATTAAACACAAACCCAAAATTTATATTCAAATTAATTATTTGTTTAAATTCATACATATTATGATATATTTTTTTTTTATTTATATATATATATATATATTATATAAAAATTTAATATTATATTATGTTTTACAAAACACACATTTATACATTCTATAATATTTTTTATATATTTATATATATTATATGTGTGGTGTGTGTGTGTGGTGTGTGTGGTGTGTGGGTGGGTGTGTGTGTGATTGGGGGTGTGTTTGTGTGTTTTTGTGTGGTGGGGGGTTTAAAGGGTGTGTGTTTTCACACACATTTTTTATTATTACCCTTTTTTGTGTGTTAACACACACACCACAAAACTATGTATATATAATTTAATAATATATTGTATATATATATTTATATATTTATATTTTTTATTATATATAAGAGAGAGGAGAGAGAGGAGAGAGGGGGAGAGAGAGAGGGGGAGAGGGGGGAGGGATAGATAGATATAGTGTAATTTTTATAATATATTTATATATATATATTTATATAAAACATACACACACACACACAAAAACACCACACACACACCCCAAACCACACACACACACACACACAACACACACACCACACACACCACACACACAATGCTTTGAGCGCTGGGACCCCGACCGTGTTGGGGGGGGAGAAGCGGCGGGAAGAGGGGGAAGGTAAGGGGCCCCAAAGCGCGGGAAGAAAAACAAAAAATAAAAAGGGGGAAAAAAAAAAAAAGTTAAAACAAAGCACATGAAAATGAAAGGATTTCAAGCGGACCAAACAAACCCCTTTTCCCCCCCCCCCCCTTCCCTCCCCCCCCCTTTTTTCCCCCACTCCCCCCTCCCCCATGCCCTCCCCCCCTTCTCCCACCC
>NC_061852.1:465526-470526 GCF_019202785.1 Penaeus chinensis | reverse complement strand
TCTATTTTTTTTTATTTTTTTTATTCTTTTGTTGTTACTTAGTGATTTGTTAGTATCATCATTGCTGTTACTACTGCTACTACTACTACTACTACTATCCCTCAAAAAGTCATTGATATCATCACTGATAACATTATTGCTATACTGTAATTATTATTAGGATCCATTAAATTGGCACTTGATTAAAGTTGAGTTCAATTGTACTAGTTATCAAAACAAGTAAAGTACTTGACTCAGTGAATCAACAAATGTTCAACTGCTTGTAGTATTTTGGCTTGAACATTTATAAAAAGGAGGGGACAATGAGTATATTTTCCCTCATAAAATAAAGATCATGTGAACTATTAATACACAGGGGTTTCCTTTCTTTCCATTTATATCAGCCAAGTGGGGTTAAATGACAAAATATTTCCAGCCGAACGCGTAAATAACCGAGAAAGTGTTAAATCATTGATCTATAGTGTTGTCCCTCCACTTATTAAAGGTAATTTCATGATTAGTATTCCAATCTTGACATTATATTTATGTTTGATGAAAAAGAAAAAAAAAAGAAGACATATCCTGGGCCATGGAAATGAGAGAGAAGCTGTTTTAAACAGACGTAAAGAAAGTTGGAAAAATAAACAAAGAAATCAAAATAGATTCCCAGACATAGATGAAAACACAGATAGATATGCAATAATTCTTCAACTGCAGTAAGACAGTCCAAAGGAATTTAAATAAAGGCAAGTATTTTTTTTCAACCGTGAGCGAGCTGTGTTTCCGACGCCCACGAACGCACGCACAACAGTAACCGGGAGATACGAGGAGCAAATCGCCGGATATCAGAATGATCCTGCACTTCCGGGCCGTAAAAGCGTGATCAACAAGACCAGCCAACTATAACCGTCTAATGTATCTCGGAGCTTTTGGGACATAATGCCTTGGCAGAGCGTGAGAGTGGTTCAACTCTGCCGTTGTTGGACAGAAACGCGGCGGCCATTGTGAACTTTCCCGCCAGGCTGACAAAGGCGATTTATATGGCGAAAAGTATTTTTGAAAGTTGGTAACGATACTCATTATTACTGTAATAATGACTCCATCCTTGGTAATACCCTCACAGCTATTACATTATTCCTTTCGCTATCATTATCATTATTACTGCTACCGATAGAATTATTTTTAATAATTGTTACAATTTCTGAAGGAAAAGGAATTATAGACGAATTCAGTAATTAGAGAATCCAACCATATGAAAGACATAAATGTAGTTATCATTAATGTTTATTTACGAAGTATATATGAAAAGAGTGATCCAGATAAACGAATAAATAAAACAAAAAGTCAATCATCAAATTTGTAAAAACCTTAACCTAAACGGAACCCTCCAGCGATTTTTAATGACCACACAGCGGACTTGGGCCATGAATAAAAATGCAAATCGGAGGAAAAACACAAGATTAAGGGCAGAAAACGAGAACTTTGAGATGTAAATAGCAATGGCAAACATCCTTATTACTAAAGAGTGTGTGATTAAGAATATTTGCTCTAGGTAGCGGTCATGTTTACATTACGCTGATGTTTCATATTGGAATCTTTTGAATTAAAATTGGTACAGTAATTAGCCGTAGTGTATTCGCATATAATATTGTGATCATTCGATTATATATTTATCAGTTTGCGCGTCTTTTTATTGAAATAAAAAGTCAGATCTGTAATTTGCATACACATTGAAATAGAAAATGAATTACAGTCAACGTTTATCTATCTTCATATATTTCTTTCTTGCTGCCTCTCTGTTTTCTTTCTCTTTATGTGCATACACACAAACATACACATACTCATATATACATAAACACACACACACACACACACACACACACACACACACACACACACACACACACACACACACACACACACACACACACACACACACACACAACTCCGGACCTCAGGTGTGCCGGATTTTCGAAAAGGCCAGATTTGTATGGTTATATATGCTGTAAATATGACTACGTTCAGTCCTTTAAAGATATAAAATTAAACACTGAATGAAAAGCAAATGAAATGTTCACCAACTAAATAAAACAATTCTACAGAATTTACATTCAACCGAATAAAACACTTCTATACTATATAATTTTGATTAAACTAAATCAAATAGTTCTCAGAATGAGCAGGAATGCTTGTTAGCACGTGCAAGACAGCGCCATCAAAACATAAAAGGCGACTCCAGAAATCAATGCCGGAAATCTTATTATCGATGGCCGATATATATATATATATTTATATATATATGTATATATATATATATATATATATATATATATATATATATATATATATATATATATATATGACTTTGGCCTCTCTCAATTCACTATTGAGAGGTTATATAACGCAATCCCTTCCAGCGAGTCCGAGAGGAATTGAAATATATATATATATATATATATATATATATATATATATATATGTATATATATGTATATATATGTGTGTGTGTATGTATATATATATATATATATATATATATATATATATATATATATATACACACAACTGCGTAAATGTAAATGTATGTGTATGCGTATATTAACATTTATCTTTACTCGTTAACGTCAAGACCTTTTTTCGCCGTCTTTGTGAAGACTCCATCAAATGACGTGAAGAAGTTATTTTCAACCTAAAGGTTTTACAACTTACAATTTCCCCCCCCATCTTGCCCCTTTTTATTTATTTATTTATCGCTATTCTAAATCCCCCTTTTTTATACCGAAAATAAAAAAATCTTCCTACCGCATTTCATCTCCTAAGACTTAAAGAGGATGAAAGACCTCGCGTCCCGTACGTGCGTAAAGAGATTAATAAATCTCAAGCTGAAGTCTTTAGAAGATGTCGGCAAAAGGAAGAAAAAAAGGAAAGAAAGAAAAAAGGAAACGTCAACATGTCTTTATTAGCTCAGAGGATCTTATGGTACGGTGTTGTTGCTATTGTTGGTGGTGGTGATGGTGTTGTTGGTGGTAGTGATGCTGTTGTTGGTGGTGGTGATGCTGTTGTTGGTGGTGGTGGTGTTGATAATGGTGGTGGTGTTGTTGTTGATGATGGTGGTGGTGATGGTGTTGTTGATAATGGTGGTGGTGATGTTGTTGTTGTTTTTGGTGATGGTGTTGTTGGTGGTGGAAATGGTGTTGATATTATTGTTGTTGGTGATGGTGTTGTTGTTGGTGGAAATGGTGTTGATATTATTGTTGTTGGTGATGGTGTTGTTGTTGGTGGAAATGGTGTTGATATTATTGTTGTTGGTGATGGTGTTGTTGGTGGAGATGGTGTTATTGTTCTTGTTGTTGGTGGTGGTGGAGATGGTGTTGTTATTATTGTTGTTGGTGGCGATGGTGTTGTTGTTGTTGTTAATGATGTTAGTGATAATAGTGGTTAAGGTATTGCTGTTGGTGATGGTGGTGGAGGCTGCGTTGTTGTTGTGGCGATGGATGGCGGAGATGTTTAGTGTAGCTCTTATTGTTGTTTTTGGAGTAGTTAGTGTTGATGATTATCTTAATTGCTTTGTGGCTGTTGTTCTTGTGATGATAGATAACGATAATGATTGATATTATTGATGATGATGGTAACAAAAAGAATCATAATGATAATGATGACAATAATGGTAGTGATGATGATAATGAGTGTAATAACAGCAATGTTAATGCTAATAATGATAACGATAACAATGATAATGGTAATGATTATAAAAGTAATGAAACTAGCAATAATAAATGTCAATAATACTGATAATGATACTGATTATAACGATAATGATCATGATGATGATAATATTAACAAGATGTTGATGACAATGATGATCATGATAGTGATAATGGTAATAACGATTAAGATGATAAATAGGAATGATTGATATAATAACCATAATATAGATAATGATAACAACAACAAAAAAAAACCTTCTGTAAAACTGATAATAACATCCTGAACACTAGCATCGTCACCACCGTCAACCTCCTCGTCATTGCCATCCTCGCCCCTGTCACCAGCTTCACCACCAGTATTGACAGAGCTCTATAAGGCGACTGTATCAGGCCCCCTGCCCGCTCTGCAGAGTCTCTGGTGGAATTCTGTGTCCCATCATTCTAGAGCAACAATAGATCTTAAGCAGCTGTCATTCCACCAAAGGTATTGATGATGAAGAGAAAAGGAGAGAGAGAGAGAGAGAGAGAGAGAGAGAGAGAGAGAGAGAGAGAGAGAGAGAGAGAGAGAGAGAGAGAGAGAGAGAGAGAGAGAGAGAGAGAGAGAGAGAGAGAGAGAGAGAGAGAGAGAGGTAAGTGGCATGCAACATATTGCACGTGCATAAGCGGTGGTGAGGGGGTTGCTGCTCAGGAGGAATTTTGTGTGGTTATCATAAAGTTGTTTTGGGATTATATTTAATCAGTTTTAGAAGAGGGTTTGATTCATGTCACAGTTGAAGGAGCCCGTGTATGTTGGTATATGTGACTGTGAGGTATGAACATACACAGATATGGGTTTTTGGGTATGTTGATTAGTAACGCTCTCTCTTTTAGTCTGTCTGTCTTTCTCTCTCTCATTCTCCATTTCTCTATCTTTTTATCTCTCTTTCTTTCTTTCTTTCTCATTATCTATCTTTCTTTCTTCCTCCTGCTCTCTTTGTTTGTCAGTCTGTCTGTCTGTCTCTTCGTCTGTCTGTCTGACTCTCCGGTTTAATTTATCTCTCAATATCTCCCTTTTTCTTTCTTTACTTCTCAGTCTCTCTCCCCCCCCCCCCCCCAGCGCCCTGTTTTTCTTTCCATCCCCCTCCCCCCACCTCTCTTATGCCACAAATCATCAAAGATTCTACTCGAAGAATCTCCGACTATGAACTAGACGAGGGACCACAGCAAGGAAGCCTTTGCCTGACTGAACCGCTCCCATATTCCTATTTAAAGTGGTCGTACTGCTTGATTGCATGAGACCATAGGATAGGCCTGTGTACACATGCTCACATATAT
>NC_061852.1:458026-460526 GCF_019202785.1 Penaeus chinensis | reverse complement strand
ACACAAGTTAACTAACACATATGGAAACGGAGAAATTATTCAATAACTGACACATAGACAAAGACAAACACACACGCACAAGAACACACACACACACACACACACACACACACACACACACACACACACACACACACACACGGAAGACGCTCTCCGAATCCCAGAATAGACCTTCTTTTCCCTATCACAAATCCCATGATAAAGGCCGCGTACTCTTGGGGCGGCCAAACAGCCCCGAGAAATACAGTGCAGGTAACGCTCCCCCAAAGAAGAAAATGCCACGTTCTCTTTCTTACCGTTACGGGGAACCTTACGGGCCTTTGTTATATGGGCTCAGTATCATTGTGATTATTATTATCATTATTATGATTATTATTATTATTATTATTATTGTTATTATTTTCATTATTATTATTATTATTATTATTATTATTATTATTATTATTATCATTATTACTATTACCATTACTATTACTATTACTACTACTGCTACTACTACTGCTACTACTACTACTACTACTACTACTACTACTTCTACTACTACTACTACCACCACTATCATTGTTATTATTATTGTTATTATTATTATTGTTATTATCATCATTGTAATAGTAATAATGATTCTGATTATCATTATCATTATTACTCTTATTATCATTATCATTATTGTTGTTATTGTTGTTATTTTATCATGGTTATTATAATCCTTATTATTATAAATTGTATTATTATTACCATCGTTATTATTGTTGTTGCCATTGTTATTATTGTTATTGTTATTATTGATATTACTATTATTATCATTACTATTATTATTATTATTACTTTCATATCATTATCATTATCATTATTATTATTGTTACTACAACTATCATTCTGATCCCTATCATAATCATTGTTATTATTATTATTTCATTATTACCATCTTCTTATTATTCTTATGATTTTATTCTGATCGTCCTTCTTATATCATTAGTCATAGTAATAGTAGTAGTAGTATTTTATCATTATGATCATTGTTATAATCAATTATTACCGTAATTATTATTACTATCCCTGTTATTGTTATTTTCATGATTATCATTATCATGATTGTCATAATCATGTTTATCCTTCCATTATGTTTGATGCAATTACTATTAATGTATCTGAAGTTAGGATTAGGAAAAAAAATACTATGAATTCTGGTATTCTGAAATTTGCCAAAAATCGTCGGCTTCATAACGAAGATTTCTGTGAGAATGACGCAATTTCTTTCACATTAGAGAGCATGGCGCAGTGTGAGGGCGTTCATTTCGCGATATCATATGGGATTTAATAGAAACCGAAGCCAATTTATAAGAGACTATGCTCAATTAACTTTAAGTTCTCTTTCTCTTCTACTTTCTTTCTTTCGTCTATTCTGTCTCCCCTCTCTTCAACTCTACTTCCTTTCCACTCTCCTTTCCCTTTCCTTCGGTGCCTCTCCAACCTGTCTCTTTCTCTCACCCTCTCTCTATCTGTACGTTCATTTCTCCCTTCCTTTCTTTATTGCATTTCATCTCTCCCTCTTCTATCGCAACTCTCTTCCTTTCTTGTTTTCTGGTTCTTCTAAGTGCAGATGCTCAATGTTTATGTTCAGTGGCATTTCCTCTGGACAATAATCCGCACGTTTACAACACGGGTCTAGTGGTATTTACACTTTGGAATTTCAACTGAGGATGTTATCGAAATATAATTTTTTCTCTTGTCTGTTTTAAATACTTGGCTGTATTCGTTGGTTTTTTTTCTTAAAGGAAGGAAAGGAAGGGGAAATGGAAACTGGTCAAGGAGAGAGAGAGAGAGAGAGAGAGAGAGAGAGAGAGAGAGAGAGAGAGAGAGAGAGAGAGAGAGAGAGAGAGGGAGAGAGAGAAAGATAGAAAGAAAGAAAGAGAAAGAGGGAGAAAGAGAGAGAGAAAGAGAGAAAACACACACCCTTTCACACACACAAACACAGACGATAGGGAGGGGAAAATCCAAGCATTAATATTCCTACTCAACCCAAGTCGGTGCCATTCAATACGGACAATGCACAGGGGATGATATTGCTTCTCCCACAGGATCTCTATTCCAATGCCGTGTCTGAATGCCCTTGGAAATGTCTTCATTTCCGGACTAGATTTCAATGGTATAAGTACACAAGGAAAATACGCTGGATTACCTTTTCCGTTTTTCTCTTTTGATTATATATGATATATGAGATCCATTTTCTTTTCTTTTTTATTTGAGGAAGGAAGAAAGTTGACTCTGAATAGATTAATCAGCTTCTTGAGTGCGTGTCTTTTCGGCGTTTGTGTATTGAGTGAATGAAATAAACTAAAATTTATGAAGGTATGAATTCTCTCCTTTCAGAGGCATAAGATAATGCAAAATGGCCTATTAAAAGTACTCGGTTGCCTTGTGCTTGTGTATGTTCATTTCAATAATGATAATAATGCTAATAGCTATTCTAGTAACAATAGTGATAGTACTGATAATTATG
>NC_061852.1:443026-448026 GCF_019202785.1 Penaeus chinensis | reverse complement strand
TAGGTAGATAGGCAAATAGAAATAGAAATAGATTGACAGTTGGATAGATTGATAGACAGGTAGTCATATATATACACATATGCATATATATATATATATATATATATATAGAGAGAGAGAGAGAGAGAGAGAGAGAGAGAGAGAGGCAGAAAGAGAGAGAAAGTAAGCAAAACCATAAAAAATCAACAATAATAATTTACCAACCATCTGCAACGGCGACGAGAAAATAATAATAATAAAAATGAATTATATTAAACAAAAACAAAAAAAAAAAAATAATAATAATTATAAAAAAATAAAAACCAACAAAAGACGACATAAGAAGCCGATCCCGAGCAACAAGTAAAACACACACACGACCTCAGCCCCGGAGCCCCGACCCACCTTGAACTCAGGTTCCTCGTGTTTGGTCGTATTCCATTTAGTAACGGCCCCGGTGATGAAATTCGCTGCGGTTGTTTTTTGCTGTTGTTGACGAGTGGCAGAGCGGGGTGGCCGTTGTTAGTGTCTGTTATGGATTGATTTATAATTCGTGTGTTTCCACTGAGTTCGCTGGTTATGCCGTGTGGGCTGGGTTCCTTTGGCGTGGGTGCGGGGAGGTGTTATCTGCTGTCGAATGCACGCTGTCTGTGCTCTGAGTTCTGAATTTCTTCTTATCTCCGTGTCTATTCATGTTTGAGCAGACTTTACACTTATTTTTTTCTTCTCTTTTTTTTTATGAATCTGGACTGAGTAGTTCCTTGTACCTACTTCTTCTTCGTTTTCTATTACAAGAGTGTTTGGGTAAACAGGTTTATTTCCATCTAAATGCGTGTGTATTTCAAGATGAACGTCTTTGTATTAGCTGTTATTTTTTTACATATCTTCCGCGCACTGTGTTCTGTGTTACACTCTTTGTGTTTTTTTCTAAGTATATTATTATTTTGAGAGATATCCCCTTGGTCTTTCGTCTAGTTAAAAAATAGTTTCACCTAAACTGCATTTCTAAATTCAGGGTATCAATGTGTATCACGTATTGCATGAGATACATTCAGGTTGCGTTCGTCTTCGTAACGGAAATTATCAATCAGTTGGTCGCAGTTAGCACCAATACGAGTCATTATCCGTGGATAGCTAGTCATCTATCCTGTGAAATGAATGTCACACGACAAAAAATTATCTAAGTTCAGTATTAGTCACAATACCAGAAGTACATAAACTTAAAATTCGTCGCAATACCAAAAGTACCTAACTTCAAAGTCAGCCATACGACTAACGTATCTAAGTACAAAGTTAGTCACAAGACCCAAAGTACCTAAGTTCATAGTCAGTCACCGGACTAAAAGTACTCAAGTTCAACGTTAGCCACAAGACTAAGACCAAAATTATGTAAGTTCAAAGTGCGTTCAAAGTTTCCTCTCGGATGCGGAAGGCGGGCGAGGGTCGGGACGCAGCGCGGGCGAAGGGAGAGAGCTCGTAAGCCACCTCCGACCTCGGCGACTCACCACACACACACTGAGCTGTGTCTCGCCACCACGGCCGGCTGCTACCACCCTCCGCCGGCCCCCTGAACGCCTACTCCCCTCCCCTCTCCAAACCACTCTACCCCCTCCCTCAACGAGCTGTCTACTCCTTCCCTACCTCCACTAACTGCTTTATCCCCCTCCCTAAGTCCTCTCCAACCCCTCCCTCCCCGAGTGGCCTACCCCCCCTACCCTCCTCACCCCCACCATAAACTCTCTACACCCCCGCCTATACCTCCCCTCTCCCCCCACCCCCTCCTCACCCCCGCTTACTCCCACAACATGGAGGGTCCTCTTCTCTCTCTCCCACACACTCATCTTCCTCTCCCTTTCTTCTCTGTAGACTCAATTTATCTATTTTTACTTAAAAAAAGAAGAAGAGAACATGCAAATTACTGATTCGTTTATGGATTCACACACACACGCGTGTATATGTATATGTGTGTGTGTGTGTGTGTGTGTGTGTCTATCTATATTTGTCCTACTATATATATGCACACACAAATGTACAGGTAAAAAAATGAATAAACACACACACACACACACACACACACACACACACACATATATATATATATATATATATATATATATATATATATACACATATATATACATTTATATATACACATGTATACACATATGCATATATACACATATATATGTATAGATATGCATGTATATATATATATACATATATATATATATATATATATATATATATATTATATAAACACACACATTTATGCAGACACACACAAACACACACACAAACACACACACACATATATATATATATATATATATATATATATATATATACACACACACATATACACTCACACGCACACACACACATTTATGCATTACACACACACACACATATATGTATATATATAGACAGACACACACAAACATATATATTTTCACATACATACTATGTATATATACATATATATGTATATATATGCATATGTATGGACATATTATATATATATATATATATATATATATATATATATATGTGTGTGTGTGTGTGTGTGTGTGTGTGTGTATATTCCAATGCCGCCGGGGAAAATGAACAAAAATGGGGAAAATGCTGTGCCTATTTTCTATATTTTTTTGTGAAATGTCTGCCCATAGATGGCTCTGCTAGTGTTTAGCCACAAAGGAGTCAATTAGTAACCTTGTGACCTTACCTGAATTGAATTGGCGAGAAAAGTTATTTTTTACTAGTGCTATGAATATCGATGGTGTTATTTTTATTATAAACATTATAGTTATTATATATATTTTTTTTTTACATTAGCAAAAAAAGATACCGTAAAATATCTCGTAAATCAAAGAAAAGGCTGAACGGGCGAGACAGGCAGTACTCGTAATTGGCTCATTGGTGACTTAGTACTATGTGTAAAAACAATCAAACAAGTACTCACAGTGGGCATAGCACGTACCTACACGTCATAACCGTCGGCAAGGGGATATGGTTAATGATTAATGGTTAAAAGCAAAATAAATGTGCTAGGCATCTAAGGTCATATAGCACTATAGTTAATGTTAGTGAAGGATGGTTGGGTTAGTGATTAGTTGTTAAAGCTGGGTTAAGGAATTGGTGAGTGAATGGGTTAGGGTCGGATGAGGTAATGTAAAGGGGTTAGATCAAGTGAAGGATATATATGCATTTGAGGAAGGAAAACAGGTTGTCAAAGCAGAAAGTGTGAGATTCTGTAAGGATGTCTGATAAGTTGGGATGTCTATGTAGGGAGGACGTGGGCATGATAATAGAATATGTGGGACTGAAAGAGGAACATTCGGAAACCGCGAATGTTCCAATGAAGGATAGTTATACTTTCGTTGATTTACTGGCAAAGATTGCAGTGCGTGTTGGAGAATTTGAAGGGGAAGGTGCTAGAGGGTGGGATAAAGAATGAGGTTGGGGAGGTGGTGTTGTATCAGGAGGGGTGTCGGGAGGTAGAGGGTCTGGGGAAGAGGGTACTTGTGACATGAGGGTTTCACGTGTGTATCCAGGAGGGAGTGGAAGGGATAGAGAGGATAGTGGGAGGGTTAATATAGGTGGGGCTGGAGTCAGGGGGAATGGGTTTTGTTTGGATGGGGTAGGAGGATTGGGTGTAGGGAGAATATGAGTAGGAGGAAGATGGATATCGGCAGTCACTTTGAGTGTGGAGTTTCTGTAGTGGAGTTGGGTGGGGAGTTTTGTGAGATAAAGGTTTTCTTGTTAGGGGGGGGGGAAGAGAAGGCTGGTGTCTGAAAAATAGGGGCAAAGGGAGGTGGAGGTGATTGTGAGGTAGGGGAAGAGGGGGTGGAACGTTTATTCTGTCTGCTGCGGGAGGGAGAGGGAGAGGGAAAGGTGTTGGGGCTGTAGTAGAGATTGGGGTGTCTGGATTTAGGATGGCAAAAGAATTTGATTGGGTAGAGATTGGAGTGTCTGGGTTTAGGATGGCAAAAGAATTTAACTGGGGAAGGTAGGAGGTAGAAAAGGGGAAATTAGATGGAGGGGGGTTGGGTTTAGGAGAGGGTGTAGGAGCTTGGGAGGTAGGGGGATTGGCAGAGTGAGCGACATTACTGGAGTAGGGGGTAAGAGAAAAGCCTCGTCGACGTGCTTCCTGTCTGGCTTCACGTAGAGTGAGTCCAAGTCTGAATCTGAGTTGCTACCTTCAGACTCAAATTTGTAGGTGGGGCAGCCTTTATAAAATACATTATGGGGGCCGCCACAGTTTGCACATGTGTGTGATTGTGCAGAGCAGTTTGATCGAGTATGGCCAGGTTGGGCACATAGCAGGCATCTGGCTGTGGCATGACAGTGTTTGGCTGGGTGTCCTAAACGCCAACAATTTTGGCACTGACGAGGAGGAGGTTGATATGGTCGGACAGGTAGGGATTCCCCACCTATGTAAACATTAAAGGGAAGGTCATGTCTACGGAAAGTAATTTTGGCAATGTTGATGGATTTCTTACGATTTCCTCTGGGAGGAATGGAGTAGCATTGTACATATGTTGCATCATAGTCTGTGAGACAAGCGAGTAAGTCCTCTCCACAATCTGACCATTCTTCGTCATAGATTGGGCAATCTGTTGGGGAGATAAAGACAGTTCCGGTGCAAGTATTGAGGGTTGCATGAGGTTCTGTAGGGATGGGATTACCACATAGATCAGTTAGTTTTGTTAATGCTATAGCTTGGTTTTCAGTTGTTACTGTGACGAGACGGGAGTGGTCGGGTCGGCTACGGAAAGAGACTTTGCCTACTTGTTTTTGGAGGCATTGTTGGAAGAGGAGGGTGTTTTGAGAGTAGGGAGCTGTGGGAGGGATCACGAAAAATCGGTCCCATTTGGCTGGGCTAAATAGAGTATTTAGGATTCTTGTAAAGGTGGGGGTAGTAGAAGTGCGGGGACGTGTGGAGGAGGGAGTAGTGTTGACGGGGGTAGTGTTATGGGGAGGTGGGCAATAAGGTTGTAAGGTAGTAATAAGGGGAGATGGGG
>NC_061852.1:393026-395526 GCF_019202785.1 Penaeus chinensis | reverse complement strand
AAAATCAATTGTAAACAAAATAATACCGTCAACAGTAGCAATAATAATAACGGTAATAGGAATTATGATTATGATGATCACAACAATATAAAAATCATCATAATAATGATAATGATAATAATAATATCAGAAATAACAATAATAGTAATGATAATGATAATGATAATGATAATAATAATAATGATAATGATAATAATAACACTTATGATAATGATAATGGTAATAATGATAATAGTAATAGCAATAGTAACAATAACAACAATAACAATGATAATAGTAATGATATTAACAACAAAATAATATATACTAATACTGATACTAATAGTAATGATAATAATAGTAATAATAATAATAAAGTTAATGAAAGAGAGGATGTTAACAGATATGATAAAAAAGTCGTAATAATTATAATAGGAGTAAAGATAAATGTTGAAGTTAATAATAACACCAATGACAGAAATAACAACAATTATGATATCAACGATAATAATGGTAATTACGATAAGAGTAATAAACTGATAATCATTATGACAGTGATGATAATAACAACTATAATAGTAATGATAATAATAATGATGATAGCAATAATACTGATAATCATATTAATGGTGATAATAACTATAATGTTATCAGCATAACAATATTGATAGTTGTAATGATAATGATAGTTATGGTAACGACAATACCGATGATAGTGATGATGGTGATAGTTATCATTCACCATCTTAACGGGATAAGCGAAAAAAATATATATAACAGAAACAGTGACAACGCGACAATACATATAGTAACGTCAGGAATATAAAAAACTATTACAGCCACTACTTCCATATCGCGGAATTTAGAAATCGGTTTTATATAACAGTTCCGATTTTTATCCTGCCTTAACAAGATCCAATAGAAAAAGTCCTCCATAATTTCAAACCTTTCATTCTCACGAGAATAACTTGCAATACAACTGCCCTGTTGACTATTTATTACTTTGTTCCCCATCCCACCCTTTCGTAGGAAAAATAAATTGGGATAGAAGGTGAGTCAAGAGAGTTGGGGAGGAAGAGAGAATAAGAGAAGGGAAAATAGGGGGTGAGGATGACAATGATAGAGGGGGAGAAAGAGAAAAGAAATCAGGAAAGGAAATGAGGGAAGGGGATGAGGCTGACAAAGAGGGGGGCAGAGAGAGAGAGAGAGAGAGAAAGAGAGAGAGAGAGAGAGAGAGAGAGAGAGAGAGAGAGAGAGAGAGAGAGAGAGAGAGAGAGAGAGAGAGAGAGAGAGAGAGAGAGAGAGAGAGAGAGAGAGAGAGAGAGAGAGAGAGAGAGAGAGAGAGAGAAATCTCAATCTCAGCCACAAATTTTGAAAGGCAGTGCACTGGTTGGAAGAATACATTATAAATTATAATGTTTGCGTCTATGTAATTGTCTTGTGAGCTACTTGTTTATGAAGGTTCCGTCTGTTCTTGTCACTATGGCGTGTTGCGGTAGCCTGTCCCGGTCGCAGATGGTGCTTGGAAAAAGAAAATGTGCTTGCAAGCGAGAGTTAGTATGCAATTGGTTTCTGTTAAAGTTTCGTGCCCTGCGTGTGTGTGCTAATTTGAAATGGCCGTGTTTATCACTGTCTATGAAGTTGTGATCTTGCATAAGCTTGCGGGTCTGTTTTCTTGTCTGCGTTGTCTCGACGACCAGATCCCTGTTTGCTTTTGTAATGAATAATAATGCCATGTGTGTGTAATGGTGCGTTATGGATCTAAAAGTTCTGGTATTGACATCCTTGAGGTTGCCTGTGTAATGTTTAGTGTTAAGTTTGGGTCTCATACGGTCGTGTTCCTGTGTTGGTCGTACATTTGTCCCGTGTGCTATATGTCTAGTCTCTAGGGTGTAGCTATGTAGGTTTCTCCTCAGACAAAAGGACACAAAGAGAGAGAGAGAGAGAGAGAGGAGAGAGAGAGAGAGAGAGAGAGAGAGAGAGAGAGAGAGAGAGAGAGAGAGAGAGAGAGAGGAAAATAGAAAATAAACCCGGGAAATTGAAAGTGACATTTTCAAAAGACGAAAAAAAAGATCACACAGATGCAGATCATCCCTTTGGTTTTAAATCCTAAGTAGCATTTCTCCTATTGTAAGATCCTCTCGTACAAGGGTCCAAATACCGCAGCTGACACAAGTTAATTACGCACACAGGTCCATAAAGCACGCTTTAATGCACGAGAAGGGTACTTCCTCTCGCGCGCTAGTCTTATATGTAACTGTACTTCAAGTTTATGGGCGTAGAGGGTGGCGAGTTGGCTGTGTATATTTCTTGTGTGGATTTGTGGAAAAGATATGGGTTGCAGAGAAGGTCGGAGGTGGATGTGAAGAGGAAGACGGGAAGAGAGAGAGAGAAAGTTTAGGATGGAGACAGAGACAGGGATGTTGATGGAAATTGATAATTATGTAGGTAGGGACAAAGAGGGGAGAAAGAGAAACAGAAAGAGATAGAGATAGAGAGAGAAACACAGAGAGAGAGAGAG
>NC_061852.1:378026-383026 GCF_019202785.1 Penaeus chinensis | reverse complement strand
TGAATCAACTGTCCATGTCAGTAGACTGGTGGAATGTACTTTAAAAGGCTGCTGCCTAATTTCAGTTTAAACAGCAATTTCCCATTGAAATTGATCCAAATAACAACACCAATCAAAGCTTCCGTTCTAGAATAATCAATATATATCATAGTGTAAAAAAAAAAAAAAAAAAACATATCTTGGTGTCTCTTAAATTCTGTCTCTTGTATGTGAGTAATGCCACTCTGGGATGTTTGTTGCCCTTTAACTGTAGTTATAATTAAGTGGTAAAAGACGTGAATTCGTAAGTTGAACTAGATGAATGGTACAAGGTACGTTTGATTTTTCTTTGTACTTGGAAATATTCTCCTTTTTTCGTGCTGCATGAATGTATATATGCACTGCAAATAAACACAGAGAAGCACAACACGAGTGCAAACATATGAATATATAAAGACCTCCTATGCCAGGCACAGGTATACGTACACATGTTATATGCATAACTACGACATATCTAGATACACATACTTGCTGTATGTATGCATACACTCATACATTCATATATACATATATATTAGACACCAATATTTATATATGTGTATATATATATATATATATATATATTATATATGGATAGATACATAGACATATATATTTTTTTTATTAATGAACAAATTTTTTCAACAGACATTTATTCCACTGCAGGAAATCGCCCTTCTCAGTTCTTTATTTGCGAGGTTATTTGGCAGTGTCACCCTTGCCTGATTGGATGCCCTGGGAAGGGCATCCAACCGCGGTTTGGCGCGCTAACACTTACGACACCTGCGTTTGACTTCACAAGGCGATATTTCGTTTTCTCGCCGTGAGATCGGGCTCGAGCCAGCAGTCAAAGCGCAGGCATTGTTACGAGTGCCGCGGCGAAGAATTGAACTCGGACCGTGCAGTGCTCTAACCACTGGACCATTGTGGCAATCACACACACAGACACACACACACACATATATACATATAAACACTGTATCTATATATTTATCTATCTATAAATGAATAAATATATATATGTATATGTGTGTGTGTGTACATATATTTATGTATATGTGTGGGTGTGTATTCATGTGTGTCTGTGTGTGTGTGTGTGTGTGTGTGTGTGTGTGTGTGTGTGTGTGTGTGTGTTTGTGTGCATTCATGTGTGTGTGTGTGTGTGCGTGTCTATATATATATAGATAGATGGATAAACAGACATATAAATACATATAATTATGTACATTTATCCTTTTTTACGACTTTTTTCGTGAATATTGACCACACGTTTTTTTAAGGAACGAAAGCATCTTCAAACGAGCCTCAGGAAGGAGCAAAGAATCGAAAGGTCAGATCAAATATACGGCACACCACATCATTTTCTTTTTCATATTAATATTAGATTTAATAAAGATGCAGATGAACTGAAATTTCGACATAAAGGGAACCTCATACCATCGACCCTAACAACCCTGCAAGTTACAACCCATGTTGCAACGTGGCATTGGATCATGCAACGAAGCAATTGGGCATCCCGTGGAGATTAATCGTAAATTGCATGAAGCTCGGCACTTGCATGATTACTGACAAGGTCACTCAAAGTTATATTAAGTCTGTGAGAGAAATTATCATATTGCTGTTTCTGGTGATGTACGATAGTCGGAGCGGAATTTCAGAGATTTATTTGACGGATGAATTCAGTTCTTATTCATATGCACAATCTGATTTGTCTATCTCTCCATCTATATGTATGTTTATCTATATTTATAGACATGTACATGGATTAATAATTTCTACGTCTAGCTCTATACACACACACACACACACAAAGACTTTATTTACCAATACCGGTTTCCCCATCGCCCACGCCACTTGCACAATACAATATTGCATCGACTAAAACCCTCGCTAACTACCCTCAAGGACCACCATGCCAATCCCCACAACCATGACGACAGTCCGAATCCTCGCATCCCGACAACAGCAAACAAGAGAGCGGAATCGTGATGCCCAATCGAGCTCAGTGTCTTTCTCTCCCCGATGCGCCTCCGCCCCTCCGATCAGGGCGCTGGAGCAATCATCATTACTCGGCATTCAGAGATTCGGGGACGGAGTAGCAGTGGGAATTCGCTTTCTGGCGGTGCTGCGTCAAGGGTTTCGGACAACGGCGTGAGAGCCCGTGGGAGAGGGGGGGGGGGGGGGTACGTGGCGGAGCATGTGCGTGAATTCCGGTGTCGTTTTATATCTCTGCATATATTTTATATCCGTTTAAATGTACCGGCCTGTCAGGAAATACTGTGGAGTAAAACAAAAAACACAACCATGTTTTATGGAATTCATATAAAAGAAATTAAAAAAAGAGGAAAAGAATATATATACATATATATATATATATATATATATATATATATATAAGTATACACACACACACACACACACACACACACACACACACACACATATATATATATATATATATATATATATATATATATATATATATATATATATATATTATATATATGTGTATATATATATGCACACACATACACGCACACACGCACACACGCACACACACTCACATACACACACACACGATATACATACATATATATATATATATATATATATATATATATATATATATATATGCACCCACACATATTTTTGTACATATATGAATATATCAGAAGTAAGACCAGACAGGGAATTAAATATCAAAGAGAAGAGCAACACAAATAATCCACTTCTCGCAACGTTTTTTCTTCCGCTTGTCAAATAATTCACACAATTTACGCCGCGACTTTCCAAAGTTATGAGTGACGTGACGAAGCACCGAGGCAGTTTCTGCTAAGGAGTGGACTAGTCTAGATTAATACTATTATTAGCTGTCAAAGTTTGGTTGTTTTCAAACATGTCACGGATTGTGATATCCAGTGTAACATAAGTAAACAAGCACGCACACGCACACGCACACACACACACACACGCACGCACACACCAAAGGCCTTTTATGTAGCATCCCGAAACACTTTGATACATTGTTGCAAGTTGTATCACGTACGCTACAAAACACGATATCATCAGTTTCTACTGAACTACAAAGTGCTTGGAAAAGGAAAAAGTTTGTTTTTCACATGAAAAAGTGAATAGAAAACCATTAAAGTACTTAATATGCTGGCATGATTGTTAATTACAAGCAAAACACTGTGGAAACTTCAACTAAAATGAAAAAATTACCGGACTATTCTGTAATTTATATTGTTTATACATACTACTCTTCGCTTCGCGAGGCTGTGGAAAGCTTGAATATAATTCTCATATTCAGTCAATATATATATATATATATATATATATATATATATATATATATATATATATATATATATTATTTGTTTTGCCCTTTATTACATATATTACATTTCATATAAAATGCGGAAGTTGCATAAGATTTTGGATCTCATCGTATCCAACGCGATGAGGCCCGTGTCCAAATCAGACAATTGCGTAATTCCAATGATCACGGACATTTACATGATTTATTGACTTAAGTATATCTACAAATCAGGATACACAGTATTTTCTTTTACATTTTTTAGCTTGTTTTGTTATATCATTGACGTAAAGAATGATTCTGGAGAGATCCATCCCAACGAAGTCAATACCACGTCATATCACTCGGACACGTTGGAAATTATTACCATGTCGTTCCAGGGATCGTCATGATTGACTTCAAATCTTGCCCATGTAGAGTGGACGTGTATTTGATGTAATGCTGAAAAGGCACAGAAATAATTCATACACCTTTACAATAAAATGTCATATCAAGAATCTTACGATAGATTTCGTAATTAATGGAAATATAAATCCCTATCTGATACTACGTGAAATATATCTAAAAAATATCGCTCTCTGAATGGCTGGCCGGAGTGTATCAATATGTTTGCCTTCGACTTGATACAAAACGAAAAGATCGTTTAATAAGGTTCCAATAATACGCGTAAATGGCAAACATGTATCAGAGTGTATGTTAGGGGTTTCGGAAATATTACCAAAAAGGCCATAAATGTTACTATTTTAATATGGGGTTGGCAGTTCCGACTAAATTTGATGTTGAATCGCAACAAATTTCGACATATACATACAAGCATACATAAAATATGCATATATACATACACACATACACACACATACACACATATATGTATGTATACGTGTGTGTAAGCGTGCTTATGTGTGTATGTGCATGTAAATATACATATACCTAAATACACATTTCTTATACACATATACATGGGCAACCGCAATGCTGAATTCAGAGAACAAATGGAGTAGACAGTTAAGGGCAATATTTACAGAGGGTAACGATTTATCACCCCATCAACGAGAATTCCATGCGGGGTTTCTACTGTTCGTGGGTCAAATATCACGAAAAACGACCATGTATAAAGCGGTTTGTGGAATTGACATCTCTCCTGACCTTTTGTGTAGGATCCTGTATTCGGTGAAAGATTAAAGCACACACATGCACACAGACATGGAGAGGTGCAAGAAATGTTTTGTTTTTTTACATTTTTTTGTTAAGATGCTTTTGTTTTTATTTTTTTATTTTTTTGTTTATTTATCTGAGTATTATTATTATTATTATTATTATTATTATTATTATTATTATTATTATTATTATTATTATTGTTATTATTATTATTATTATCATTATTATTATTATTATTATCATTATTATTATTATCATTATTATTATTATTATTATTATTATTATTATTATTACTATATAATAATTATTATTATTATTATTATTATTATTACTATATAATAATTATTATTATTATTATCATTATCATTATCATCATTATCATAATCTGAGAGGAACTGACATGCGCATTTTCAAATATTTGGGCATTTTCACGTACAACCTGCAGAATATATTCCCTAAATCAAATTCATATGCTTTAAAACCTCCACTGCAATCGGAAAATCTCACC
>NC_061852.1:363026-365526 GCF_019202785.1 Penaeus chinensis | reverse complement strand
CCTTTTCTTTCTCGCCCCCATCTTATCCTGGTCATTCGGTTTCCCTTCGTACCCTGCTTTTCGGACTCTCCTCTCGTTCTTTCGTCTTCTCTGCTGCTTCGCTACCCCCTCCCCCCTTAGTCGTTTCCCCAGGTGGGTCTACTTTCTACCTTTATCCCAGTCCCTATCCTGTCTTCATCCTATGCCTATCCTTTCTCCATCCTATCCCTATCCTACCTCCATCCTATCCCTATTCTGCCTCCATCCTATGTCTATCCTTTCTCCATCCTATTCCTATCCTACCTCCATCCTATCCCTATTCTGCCTCCATCCTATGTCTATCCTTTCTCCATCCTATTCCTATCCTACCTCCATCCTATCCCCATTCTGCCTCCATCCTATGTCTATCCTTTCTCCATCCTATTCCTATCCTACCTCCATCCTATCCCTATTCTGCCTCCATCCTATGTCTATCCTTTCTCCATCCTATTCCTATCCTACCTCCATCCTATCCCTATTCTGCCTCCATCCTATGTCTATCCTTTCTCCATCCTATTCCTATCCTACCTCCATCCTATGTCTATCCTGCCCCGAATCCTGCCGTGATTATGTGTCCTCTTTCCTTAAAAAAAATTTGTGTGCTTTGGGAATCAAACGACAATCATTTATTTGTCTCTTACGCTGGCTTTTTTTTACGTTTTTTATTCTATTTTATATTTTGTGAATAAAATGAGAATTGAAAACTATTTGTTATAAAATATATTTTGTTATATGTTAGTGTGATGGTTCACGTAATGTGCGGGAAAAAACCCGTTTACACGCCATCAACCTCAACACGTGATTTTATGTGATCCTTTATGGTTATAAAAATGTTTCTTAAATTATATCGTTTGACATTGTATTAGGCTTAATAGTGTTTTAATTCTCATGTATAACATATTTTACCATAATAGACCAAACAGATTGACCAGTGTTCCTTTTCCTGAAAAAAAAAAAAAAAAAGTTTTTCTTTTCCTGAGATACTTTACCTTTTATTTTTATTATATACTTTCTATACTGCATTACGTGCTTTGAGATACTTTTATCTTGTCCATTTCCCTGTTTTTTTGTTGTTTTTTTCACTATGGTTTTTACCCTTGCTCCTCTTTATCTTATTTATCTATTTATTTATCTTTATTAATGAACTATTTTTTTTTCTTTATTAGTTAGTTATTTTATTAATTTGTTTATTCTTCTTGTGCATGTTTAGTATAGCTATTGGGGTATTTCATTAGAAAATTTTAAAATGTTTCTGGCACCTTTTGCTGTGGTTTTAAACCTTTTCGGCACTGCCAATTTTAGTCATTTCCGTTTAGATTTTTAGTTTTACATTCGTGCTATTATCCACATTTGTTTACTATTGTTTACTTTTGTTTTTGTTTACTTCTGTCTACTTCAGATTTTGTGTATGTTTAAGTAATTTATTTTATGTGTCATCGTAGTATTAATCACGCTTCTATTGACCTACATTTCGGTTGAAGGTCATCCCCTAGTGCAACCCCCCTCCCCCCAATACCCCCCCCCCCCTACTCGTGTGCATCTCTCCCAATGTAGCCTCACACTTGTGCATCTCCCCCCGTCTCACACGTACAGAGCTCCCCCCTTCCCCCTTCGTGCAAGCAAGTGGCTCTCTGCCATCTCCACCACCACCCTCACCACCACCCTCACCCTCACCACCACCCTCACCCTCACCACCACCACCCTCACCACCACCCTCACCACCACCACCCTCACCCTCACCCCCACCACCAACCTGTCATCAACCGAGACAAGCACTTAAGCCAAAATTCATCAACCCTCCATTGCAAGGACCGTAGATAAGATGCTTGCCTTCCCTGTTATTAATACGCTGTTGCACGATATCACCGCCACCTCCAACACCTTTTTCTTTCTAAAGAAGCGGGGGTATATTAGTTAAGTGGCTAATTAAGATTAATAGGTTATTAAGATTATTGTCAATTTTAGCAGTAGTGGTTATTGTTCTTAATATTATTATTACTCTTTTTCATTTTTAATATGAAGATTTTTGTTGCTGTTTTTATTATTATTATCATTGTCATTATTATTATTATTATTATTATTATTATTATTATTATTACTATCATTATTATTATCATTATTATTATTATTAATGTTATTATCATTGTTCTTCTTGTTCTTAATCACTGTCTTTTTATAATTTTCATCATTAACATCATCATTTTTATCATCATTATAATTATAATAACCATAACAATAGTAATGATCATAATCATATATATATGTATATATATATATATATATATATATATATATATATATATATATATACACACACATATACATATGTATGTATGTATGTATATATTATATACAGATATAATATATATATATATGTATAGATACATAGATAGATATAGATATAGATATAGTATCTGAGCGCCAAGGCAATTAGCCCACTCACTCAGCCCGAGAGCAAAGCCCTTCCGAGAGCGAGCAGCGC
>NC_061852.1:350526-353026 GCF_019202785.1 Penaeus chinensis | reverse complement strand
GAGAGAGGGGGGGGGGGGGGAGGCACAGGGACAGAGAGATAGACACAGACACAGAGAGAAACTAAGAAAAATAAAGAGAGAGAGCGGAGCAGACCTTGACACAGAACAAATAAGAGAAAGAGAGAAAGAGCAACAGACCCACTTCTGGTTCCGAAAAGGTTAAGAAGGAAGAAGAAAAATTAGGCCTTATCTTCCAGGATGATGTTGCCTTCCGGCTAGACATGATAATCCACAGAGAGGGAATATTAAAGGTATTTATTCCTAGGACGATATTTTAGCCAAAAATGTTAGTAAATGTGTAGGATCCGAATGAATTAAGATTTCACTTTTATTTTACTAAATCTATACAAACTATTTGTTATGCTTATCAACTATTTTGTTATTATTAATTTTATCATTACTATAATTATTATTATTATTATTATTATTATTATTATCATTATTATTGCTATTATTATTATTATTACTATTATTATTATTATCATTATTATTATTATTATTATTATCATTGTCATTATTATTATCATTATTACAATTAGGATGTTTATGAAATAACCACATAACAAACAACAAAAAACAACATAAATCATAAAGAACAAAACTAGATAAATACAACTTTAAAACAACCAGAACACAACATAAAAAGCAATTAAAAACATAAAAAAAACAAAAAAGATATAATAACCGTCGTAAAAACAACATAAAAACATAAAAAAAACATAAAAAACACAAAACATTAAAAAACACAAAACAACATAAAAAAAACAACATAAAACAACACCATGAAAAACGAGCATTGACGTTCAGGAAATTCACACCTGCAGTAAACACTATATTAAAAACCGCCCCATTAACCATAACGGCTGCGAGGGAAAGACGCAGCTGCAACGAGATGCAATCGCGTCGGATCGAGAGCTTGCAACACGGTGAGGAATGGAAATAATCAGCTGCCGCTTGGACGGGAATAATCAGGTGCAGAATGGAGGTCCTTCGTTTAATTACGAAGCTGAGGTGAATCAAGAAAGGAAGGGGGGAGGTAGGGGGAGGGGGTATGGAGAAAGAGAGGGAGAGGGAGGGGGAAGAGGGGGTAAGGGGGAAGAGGTATTGAGAAGGGGAGGAAGGAAGGGCGGGGAGAGAAAGAGGGGAGAGAAGGAGGGGAAGGGGAGGGGGTGGGGTATGGAGAAGAGGATGGGGGGGAAATGAAGCGAAAGATAGGTTAAATTAGTGTTAATTAAAAGGCAGATATGTGGAAGAAATGGAGGGAAGTAATATGGAAATGGAGAGTGGGAGGGGGAGAGATAAGGAAGGAGAGAGATGGAGGAAGGACAGGGTAAAAGGGGGGGGGGGGTGAGGGAGAGATGTTGGAAGATAGGTAAATGCAAATGGAGATAAAGCAAGAGAGAGAGAGAGAGAGAGAGACTGAGAAAGAGAAAGAGAGGGAAAGAAAGCGAGAGACAGAGGGAGAGGGAGGATAGACATATTCTTTTTAAAAAATGACATATAGAATGAGATAGACGAATGAACAGACAAACGAAAATGTATATAAATTATATAAAGAGAAGCTAATTAACAGAAGAAACAGAAACAGAGAGTGAAACACACACACACATATTCGCGTATATGGATGTAGATTGTCCATGTGCGTCTTTGTGTGATTGTGTACGCATGTGTAGGGAGATAGATAACCCTAACCAATATACAAGGAAGTATATAAATAGATGAAGATGCGTTGCGGAGAAGGAGGAAAAAGCCCCCCCCCCCCCCCCCCCCCCCCCGGTCCAAGCCAACCCTCAAGAGACAATTAGGAAGGAGCAGCAGCTGAGAAAGGAGGGCTGTGCGTCTCCTCTTCCTTGTCGTTGCCCTGTTTCTAGTGCATTATTTTTATAGTTTCTCTCTTTCTCTCATTCTCACTCTATCTGTGTCCTCTCTCTCTCTGTCTTATCTCTCTCTCTCTGTCTTCTCTCTCTCTCTCTCTCTCTCTCTCTCTCTGTCTTCTCTCTCTCTCTCTCTCTCTCTCTCTCTCTCTCTCTCTCTCTCTCTCTCTCTCTCTCTCTCTGTCTTCTCTCTCTCTCTTCTCTCTCTCTCTCTCTCTCTCTCTCTCTCTCTCTCTCTCTCTCTCTCTCTCTCTCTCTCTCTCTCTCTCTCTTTCTCTCTCTCTCTCTTTCTCTCTCTCTCTCTCTCTCTCTCTCTCTCTCTCTCTCTCTCTCTCTCTCTCTCTCTCTCTCTCTCTCTCTCTCTCTCTCTTCTCTCTTCTCTCTCTCTCTCTCTCTCTCTCTCTCTCTCTCTCTCTCTCTCTCTCTCTCTCTCTCTCTCTCTCTCTCTCTCTCTTTCTCTCTCTCTCTCTTCTATCGCCCTTCCTTCTTTTTCTTCCCTTCCTCCCTTGCTTTCCCTCTTCATTTCCCTTTTCCCTTCCCTCCATTCTTATTTTCTCTCTTCTTACCTTTCGTCAGTTTTTCTACCATTCCTTTATCTCCCTCTCAACGCGTCCCCTCCTTCCCTT
>NC_061852.1:343026-345526 GCF_019202785.1 Penaeus chinensis | reverse complement strand
GATGGTGATGATGATGGTGATGATGATGATGGTGATGGTGATGATGATGGTGATGATGATGGTGATGGTGATGATGATGATGATGGTGATGACGGTAATGGTGATGGTGATGATGCTGGTGATGGTGATGATGATGGTGATTGTGATGATGATGGTGATGGGAATGGTGATGATGATGGTGATGGTGATGATGATGATGGTGATGGTGATGACGGTAAAGGTGATGATGATGGTGATTGTGATGATGATGGTGATGGTGATTGTAATGATGATGGTGATGGTGATGATGATGGTGATGATGATGGTGATGATGATGATGGGAATGGTGATGGTGATGATGATGGTGATGGGAATGGTGATGATGATGGTGATGGTGATGATGATGATGGTGATGGTGATGACGGTAAAGGTGATGGTGATGATGATGGTGATTGTGATGATGATGGTGATGGTGATTGTAATGATGATGGTGATGGTGATGATGATGGTGATGATGATGGTGATGATGATGATGGGAATGGTGATGGTGATGATGATGGGAATGGTGATGATGATGATAATGGTGGGAATGGCACAATGCTAAAACTAATACTAGCATATGTATGTGTATATGTATATATATAAATATATATATATATATAACACCAACAGAACACATCAAGCACAAGCAACCCAACATTCAAAGTATGCGAAGCAAGAGCGGCCTCACGCGCATCCCAGGGCCATGATATGCAGTCGTAACTTGGCCAACTGTCAATAAAATTTGGGACAAGCTTAGAGGGAACGGCGCTCGCATAACGAGAGATGGCGTGGCTTCCGAGATTCACAATTCACGAATCAGTTTCCTTTCTAGTGCGAATTCGCTTTTGGAAAACCCGGCGCTGATTTTTTTTTTTTTTTTTTTTTTCTTTCTCTATCTCTTTTTTTTATGTGTGTGGGGGTAGGGGGGAGGGGGTATATTTGACAAAGGTGTCGGTCTGAGTATTTTATTATTGTTGTTGTTGTGTATTTTTTTTGCTGATAATTGTTTCGTTGTTGTTGTTAAAGTCAAAATGGCATTAAAGATAATGATAAAGATAATAAAAATTAAAGTAACAATAATAATAATGCTAAAAATAAATTGATAATTGCAATAATAATAACAAAAGCAATAAAAAGATTTTCCACCACACTCCTCTCTCTCTCTCTCTCTCTCTCTCTCTCTCTCTCTCTCTCTCTCTCTCTCGCCTTTGACATTCCTAGGATGCTGCAATCGGCAATGGATAATGGCAGGCAGAGAAGTGCCAGATAGTGCCAGTGCCAAAGGAGCTTGATTAAACGGCCTTGTTCCGGAGATGCAAATGCAACGACTGTTCGTCCGTCACGCTTATTATTCCGTCTTTTCCGTCTTTTTTCATCAACTTACCTACACATTTCGATGATTAATGAGACCCGCGTAAACTCATCATTATATCTACACGGTATTGGGGATACAGCGTAAATATACTTATACCGCCTTTCCTCTTCTCAGCAACGCCCATCTGCAAACACAGCTGTGAAATCCAGCATCAAAGAACCATCGTTTGCAAAGGAAGTGCGAATTGAGCTATTCGGACTGCGTCATTCATAGTGAAACTACCCCACGACATGTAAAGGCTTCGCAGCAGAAGCGCCGTGACGACGTGGGCTGCCAATTCGCCCTTTGATAATTGTCGCTGCAAGATTAAGGACTCGCTTTACTGGATCAACCGACGTCTATTTCTTTGTTCACAACATATCGACACTTTCGTTGCAAATGCGTGACAGAAATCATTTCACAGTTTCGAAAATTTGTCCACAGTTGTTTTGCTCAAGCGGTAATTCATTTAGAAATACGATCAACCCAGAAGTGTAATTCGCACAACGTACGAATTGCAACAAGGGGAAAGCCTGCACTGCATGTAATTTTCAAGCAAAGAATATCATAAAATATGCAACAGAGGAAGCGCTAAAAGAATTTTATGTTGTGAGGATGCTGTGTGACAGCGCGCAGCCACCCTAAAATGTGAGCAAAATTTTAAAAAGTTAGTGTAAAATTTCTGTTAACAAGTAGGCCTACAAGAAAAATCGGGACATTTATGGATATGCAACCCACTGTAAAAAGTTGGCTTATTAGTAATGTCAAAATAAAGCTTGGACGAAAATCGTTGTGACAAGTGCATATTAATAAAACATTAACAAAAACTTATTATTCAAGGAAGCAGGATGTGAAATTAAAGATTAAATATTACATCAACTTTTGAATCGTGCAACTTTGATGAAGGTAAGATATTTCCAACGTGAATTGCATATCTCACGTCATGAATAAAAAACGAAGAAATGTTTTATGGCACGCTCCTATGTGGAATTTCATTGCAACTGTCTAATTAGAAAATCCGGTTCACATATATATATATATATATATGTATGTATGTGTGTGTGCGTGTCTATGTGTGTGTATATATATATATATATATATATATATATATATATATATATTTAT
>NC_061852.1:275526-285526 GCF_019202785.1 Penaeus chinensis | reverse complement strand
AACAACCGATCGCGTACCCCCCCCCCCCCCCCTTGCCTCCCACGCCCACTCTCGCCAGGCCAGTAATTGGTGTCTTATTCATCACAGGTGGAGGCTCAGCCCGCAAAGACAGAGATAGAAAAGAAGAGATATCAAATCCTTTTCGGAAGCCTGAGTTACAAATTTCTTGTTCCTCCCTCCATTTATCTTCCTTACTACCCTCTCTCTTCCCTTCCTTTCGTCTCTGTTTGTTTGTATTTTCTGTTTTGTATTTTCCTTTCCGTCTCACCTCCTCTGTTCTCTCTCTCTCTTTCTCTCTTTCTTTCTTTCTCTCCCTCTTACTCTCTCTCTTTCTCTCTCTCTCTCTCTCTCTCTCTCTCTTTCTCTCTCTCTCTCTCTCTCTCTCTCTCTCTCTCTCTCTCTCTCTCTCTCTCTCTCTCTCTCTCTCTCTCTCTATCTATCTATCTATCTATCTATCTCTCTATCTCCTCTTTCTTCCCTGCCCTAGTCTTCTTCTTTTCCTATTCTCCTTCTCCTCCTCCTCCTCCTCCTTTTCCTCCTCCCTTTCTCCTCTTCCCACTTATCCTCCTCTTCTACCTCCTCTTCTTCCTCTTCCTCCTTCTCCTCCTCCTCCTCCTCCTCCTCCTCCTCCTCCTCCTCCTCCTCCTCCTCCTCTTCTCCCTTGTCCTCCTCCTTCTCCTTTTTCTCTTCCCTCTCCTCCTCCTCCTCCTCCTCCTTGTCCTTTTCCTCTTCCTCCTCTTCCTCCTCCTCAAATGTTTGTTTCCTCCCACCATATATCTTGCTTCTTTCATCTCTCTTCTCTGCTTTTCGTCCCTTTCTCTTTGTATCTTCCTTTTATAGCTCCGTTTCTCTGTCTCCGCCTTTTAGTCTTTCTCAGTCTCTGTTCTTTGTCCCTGATTCATCCTTTACATGTTTTCTCTCTCTTCTCCTCCTCCCAAGTTTTATAATTCTTTCATCCGTTCTTTATATCTTGCTTTTTATTATGTTTTCTTATGTCTTCTCGCCCTTTCCATTCTCATTGGCTTCTCCTTAAGTTACTCCTTTTTTCCTTTCTAAGATTTTCTTTCTTTTTCTTCTCTTTTTAACTTTTTTTTTCTTTTCCTTTTTTCACTTCCTCTTACTTCCTTTTACGACTCAAAATCGCAACCGACGGAGGATTTCGCTAACTTTAATTTCCTAACTTCATTGTTAATCTGTTCCTCTTACTCGATTTATATAGTTTTATCTTTGTCTCTTTTTTTTTTTATCTTTTACCTTCCACTTCTCTTTAACTTTTTTTCTTTCTTTCTTCTTCTCTTTTTCCTATTTGTCTCTTTTTTTCATTAATTTTCTTCTCTTCTCTCCTGAATCTCGATTTATATATTTTTATCTTTGTCTCTTTTTTTTTTTATCTTTTACCTTCCACTTCTCTTTAACTTTTTTTCTTTCTTTCTTCTTCTCTTTTTCCTATTTGTCTCTTTTTTTCATTAATTTTCTTCTCTTCTCTCCTGAATCTTCTTTGTTATCTTATCCTCCCTTTTACTCTTTACTTTTTGGTTTCATTTCTCGTATTTTCTCCTCACCTCCAACGCTCTCTCACTCTCTCTCTCTCTCTCTCTCTCTCTCTCTCTCTCTCTCTCTCTCTCTCTCTCTCTCTCTCTCTCTCTCTCTCTCTCTTTCCTCTCCTTCTTCTATTCCTCGATGCTGTCTGTACTTGTCTTATTTTGTCTCTATTTTTGTAATATGTGCGTGTGTGCGTCTACGATTACGTGTGTGTGTGAAAGAATTATGAATAATACTCTCACATGATTATATATTACGTTACTTATACGATCTAAGAGTATATAAACGAACAAATATGTGAATACATTACAACGTTTAATCAATAGATTAATGAGATTCTGAAAATTAAATTCAATAACTGAATGCATATAAGGATAATAATTTTTAAATAACTCATTTAGCAGAGTTCTTTTCTAGCAGTTTCCCTTCCCAAATTCATATATCTAAGTTACATTAGTTAAGTGACCAAATTCCTCAGCCATTTTTCTAAGTCATCTACAGCACGAGAACAAATATATTCCTTGGCCGTTCTTCCGATTCACGCACCTGCAACTGGAAGAGCTGCCCGTTCGTGTAAGCCGCGACTGCGAGGGAATGCTGGCAGCTGATTGGCCACTCACCCGCATAAGGGATCTGCTGGGCTTGCAAGCGGGCAGTTGGCGTTTGTTTCTTGATGTGGTAGTGTCTCCACTCTTTTTTTTTTTCTGTATGTTTCTCTCGCTGACAAAGAGGAAATAACGAAAATCAAGTTAAAGAAGAATGAAGGAGAGGGGGAATCGCGGAGTTTGCAATATGGGAGAAGCATATGGGCTGTCCGTTTAGTGGCTTGTTTTGTGCTACTTGTCAAATCCCCTCTCTCTCTCTCTCTCTCTCTCTCTCTCTCTCTCTCTCTCTCTCTCTCTCTCTCTCTCTCTCTCTCTCTCTCTCTCTCTCTCTCTCTCTCTTTACCTTAATTATGAAAGAAATAGTTGATAATGTGGTAGCGTAGATGTTGCAGACCTTCGGAGAAGGAGAAAGAGGAGAGAGAGGAAAAGGAGACGAATAAGAAGGAGTAATAAGTATGAGGGGGAGACATTGGAGGAAGAGATGTAATAGGAAGATAAGGTAGAAAAGGAAGAGGAAGAGAAGGTGAGAATAAGGAGAGAAGGAGGAAAAGGAATCAGATAAAAAAAAAGAATAAGAGGAATAAAAATAAGAGGATTAATGATAATTATGCGTAAAAAAAAGTAAGACTAGGAGTAGGAGACGATAAAGAAGAAGCCGAAGAAAATGATGATGGCGAAGGGAAGACCGAGAAAGAAACTTAAAAAAAGGGAAGGAAAAAAAAAGGAAAAAGAGAAAAAACAAGAGAACACAGAGCATTTCCCTTCACATCTTGCCAACGCGAGACTGTAATGAACAAATGGCCTCTTCTCACTCGGAGTGTTATCAAGACGAAAACCTTATGAGAAATATAACACCAAAAAAAAACAAAATATCCTTTCGCTCCAAGACGTTGAGGCGAACATCAGCAACCTCGTTCGCTTTCGGCACAGAGCGTAAATACTCGAGGCTGGAGGAGGTGATAACACAAAACAGTTTTTACGAGTGTCTTCCGAAACTTAGGCTAGCAGACGGGACAGCTTTTAGCGGTTTTCTCTCCTCCTCTCTGCCTCTATCTCTGTTCTCTGTCTTTCGTTCTTTGTCTCTGTGTTTGTCTGTTTGCCTCTCTCTCTTGCTTAATCTCTCTCTCTCTCTCTCTCTCTCTCTCTCTCTCTCTCTCTCTCTCTCTCTCTCTCTCTCTCTCTCTCTCTCTTCCTCTCTTCTTATCTTCCTCTCTCCTGTCTTCCTCCGTCAATCCTTCCCTCCCTCTTCCCTTTTTCTTTCACCCAATTTCTTGCCTTTTTACTTCCCTTTTTTCAATCTCTTCCTCTTTCACTCATTTTCTTTATCTCTTCCTCTTATTTTTCTATAGGTCTATGTGTATCTTTCTTTTGTCTCTGTTTCCTTTTGTTCTACTTTGTTTTGGGTTTAGTTTCTTTTCCTCCATCTCTCTTTTTATCCTTCTGTTTCCTATTTGTCAGTATTCCTAATCTTTTGTCTCCGTGTTTCTCCCGGGATGCCTGTCCTTTCTCTTTCATTCTTTCTTCTCTCCACTCCCATCTCTCTCTCTCTCTCTCTCTCTCTCTCTCTCTCTCTCTCTCTCTCTCCTCTCTCTCTCTCTCTCTCTCTCTCTCTCTCTCTCTCTCTCTCTCTCTCTCTCTCTCTCTCTCTCTCTCTCTCTCTCTCTCTCTCTCTCTCTCTCTCTCTCTCTCTCTCTCTCTCTCTCTCTCTCTCTCTCTCTCTCTCTCTCTCTCTCTCTCTCTCTCTCTCTCTCTCTCTCTCTCTCTCTCTCTCTCTCTCTCTCTCTCTCTCTCTCTCTCTCTCTCTCTCTCTCTCTCTCTCTCTCTCTCTCTCTCTCTCTCTCTCTCTCTCTCTCTCTCTCTCTCTCTCTCTCTCTCTCTCTCTCTCTCTCTCTCTCTCTCTCTCTCTCTCTCTCTCTCTCTCTCTCTCTCTCTCTCTCTCTCTCTCTCTCTCTCTCTCTCTCTCTCTCTCTCTCTCTCTCTCTCTCTCTCTCTCTCTCTCTCTCTCTCTCTCTCTCTCTCTCTCTCTCTCTCTCTCTCTCTCTCTCTCTCTCTCTCTCTCTCTCTCTCTCTCTCTCTCTCTCTCTCTCTCTCTCTCTCTCTCTCTCTCTCTCTCTCTCTCTCTCTCTCTCTCTCTCTCTCTCTCTCTCTCTCTCTCTCTCTCTCTCTCTCTCTCTCTCTCTCTCTCTCTCTCTCTCTCTCTCTCTCTCTCTCTCTCTCTCTCTCTCTCTTCTCTCTCTCTCTTTATCTCTCTCTCTCTCTCTCTCTCTCTCTCTCTCTCTCTCTCTCTCTCTCTCTCTCTCTCTCTCTCTCTCTCTCTCTCTCTCTCTCTCTCTCTCTCTCTCTCTCTCTCTCTCTCTCTCTCTCTCTCTCTCTCTATCTCTTTCTCTCTATCCCCCCCCCCTCCCGTCTCTCTCTCTTCTTGTCCTCCCCCCGCATCTTTCTCTCCTATCTTCCTCTCCTCTCCCTCTTCCCCGGTTACCATCCCTCCATCTCTCTCTTCCTTATCTTCCTCCCTCCTAGCCTCCATCCCCCCATCTTTCTTTTCCTTTATCTTCCCTTCCTCTCCCTCCGCCTTCCTCCCATCTCCCTTTCGCCCGGCCTTCCCCCAACTTTTTTTTTTCCCCTCTCATCTCCCTCTTCATTCGTCTTCCTCTCATCTCCCTCCTCCTTCCTCTCCTCTCTCTCCTCCTGACAGCTGGTGCGTCGAGGATGCATTTTCAGCAGAATTCCCTCGTTACGTGAGATTTTTTTTTTTCTGTCTCCCTTTTTTATCTCTTTAATCTTCCCTTCTTGTCTCCTTCGACGTCACTAACGACAAGAAAATGATCGCCCTCTTCTGGAGCGACGCCTGTGATAGCCATACGGAATTCTTACCGAAGAAGGAGGAAACTTTTGCGAGTGGGGGAAGGGTGGAGGAAGAGAGGAGGAGGAGGAGGAAGAGGAAGAAAATGAAGGGAAAAAAAAAGGAAGGGGTTAGCGGTCTTTTCTAAAAACAGCTTTGCGATCAAGGCATCCTTGGGTTACAGGGACTTCGCGAGACAAAAGTTAGGAAAGGGGGTATGGGGGGGAAGGGGGGTGCGGAGGGGGGGGTAAGGAAGCTCGTGGACGAAATGGGAAATGCAAGTGAGTGGGAGACGCGCGAGGAAATCTTACTCTAGCTGTGGTCCCTTGGTAGGAAATAAGATTTTTTCTTTCTTTCTTTCGCTTTTTTTTTATTCTATTTTTTTTTTTTTTTCTTTGGCGTCTTTTCATTTCTCTCTTCTTACTATTCTCTTCCTTTGTTACGTTGCTTTTCTCTCAGCCTTCTCCGTACTCCTTTTCTCTCTTCTTTTCTTCTTTTTTTTCTTTGCCTCTCTATCCTACTATATCCGTCACTGGCTTTGCATGCACTCCGCTCCAATTTCAGATCCTTTGTTACTATCTCCAGTTTATTAATCTCACAATCTCTTTGATATCCTCCTTTTTTCTCTTCTTTTCTTTCTCTCTCTCTCTGTCTCTCTCTCTCTCTCTTTCTCTCTCTCTCTCTCTCTCTCTCTCTCTCTCTCTCTCTCTCTCTCTCTCTCTCTCTCTCTCTCTCTCTCTCTCTCTCTCTCTTTCTCTATATATCTATCTCTATCTCTCTTTCACTCTTCTTTCGACAAACAAAGACACAAGCACACACACACAAGCACTCACCCTTCGCGCAAGCACAGACACACATACATATTCAGGACGAGGTTACCCGCTGACGGCAAGTGCCACCTCAGAGACTCTCCTACCTGGCACTTCGTTATCTCAGAGACCCCGGGAGTGCCTTCTAGACCTCTCGTGTCTGCCACACAGTCGCCTTCTTTCCTGATTGGCACTGCATGTGAACGACAAGATAAGCAAGGGAATGCGCTTTCTGGGGAAACAAGGAAAGGGGGGGGGGGAGTGATGTTAAAACGTTGACGTGCACACACGTTTACGCATACATAAGCGCTAGCATGTATGTGTATAAAGGCACAAGTGCACAGATACAAGCATACAGACAAACAGAAATAAGTACACAGACACACGCACACACAAATGCAAACACACACACATACACATCCCCCATACACATACAAACACACACACCAACACACACACACACCAACACACACACACACACACACACACACACACACACACACACACACACACACACACACACGCACACAACACACACACATACATACACACACACAAACAAACACATACGCACACACACACAAACAAACACATACGCACACACACACCAACAAACACATACACACACACAAACACACACACACACATCTCCCGCCACACACATACATCCCATTCCCTCACACACACACACAAGATACCCTCTGCCAGCCACCACCCACACCCACCCTCACTCAAACGACTTTGCATTTCTTGCGACATCCACGCGAGAACTTTCCCCGCCACCAAGATTGTCTCAAACCCTTGAATAACATTTCCACCTTTACATTTTCCTTCAACACATTCTTATGGTAAAGAGAGCATGACTTTGATCACCTTAATGTCCATGAGTTGAGTGCGGGCTTAGACAACGGCGTGGCGCTCCGAGGAAAATTTGCTCTGCTTTTGCATTGAGAAAATTTCGTATTTCTTTTCAGTATTTTTTTCTGTATTTCTTTTGTTTTTTTTCTTGTACTTTCTTTCTCAAATCGCATTTCGTATAAGAGAGAAATTGCATACATTTTTAAGGAATAATATATATATTTTTTTTTTGTGTGTGTGTGTATCTGTTTTTACTTCTTGTGTTTCCCTTTTGTCTCTTAAAGTGTCCCTTTGTCATCATTCTTCCTTTACCTTGACTTATTTAAATTTACTAATAGTATATCCACATTAACATTTTCTTTCTTCTCTCTTGTTTTCCTTTCTTTTTCTTTCTTTCAGAAACTGCGAACATAATTCATTCAATCTCATTTCTAATAAAGTATCTGAAACACACATTGGCATATCATTTAAACCTGTTCAGTATCTATCAAAATATATACATAATACAGCAGTACGAAAAAAAAAATAGTTCTAGCAAAACTAAGCATATACCACTATTAACTTATTTTCCCAGTTCACCATACATATCACAAACCAAATAAACACAATCGAAAAACGACAGGTCTGTATCAACCTACACCACAGAGAGAGAGAGACGCACTTTCCCAAAAATATCCTCACTAATTATTACACACAATCTCCTGTTGCTGGTGTGTTAGGGTTGCGTCGTCCCCTCATATTACAGCCTGGTTGCCTCGATAAGCCTATTCATGCTGTGTATGGCCTGTGTTGTTCCAGAAGACAAGGTCGGTCGTTTATGATAATGATTAGGTTCGGAGCCATGTGATCCTGGGTAAAAGAAGAGGGAAAATGTAACGCAAAAAAGGCATGGAGAGGGACAGAGAGAGGAAAGAGAGAGGGATGAAGGGAAGGAAGGAGAGAGGGAGAGAGAGAGAGAGAGAGAGAGAGAGAGAGAGAGAGAGAGAGAGAGAAGAGAGAGAGAGAGAATGAAGGGGAAAGATCAGCTATTTTAACTAAATCTTGGTATAACTGTCAAATAATGCAATATTCTGTTTGATTAGGGATTCTAAAATTTAACTCTTGTTTTCGCGTCAGCAAATGTTGTGGAAGATCAAAGCCAATTAAATATACAAAAGAGAGATAAACAGAAAAAAGAAAAACAAAAACAAAAAATTAAGAAAAAGTAAAGAAAGAAAGGACAAAGAAAAAGAGAAAGGCAGGATCAGAAAAAGAGACAAAAGCGAGAGAAAGAGAGAGAGAAAAAGAGCAAAAGAGACAGGCGGGGACAGCCGGCGTCGGGTCCCTTGGCACACGCGACCGGGGGGGGGAGAGGGGGGGGGGAGGCTGGATCCCAAATGCGCAATACTTTATTTTCCTCATTATCATTAATTGAGTAATGACGGTCATTATTTATGTTATAGGTATGGTAATGAAATCACTTACTGTTTTACTGGTGTAGTTACGGAACGGATATAATTAACCGCATTAATTGAGTATTATCATTATTACTATATTCGTCGCTATTGCTGTCGTGATATAACCTTATCACTAATGTCATCACACCATCATCACTATTAGATGTCTATGCGAGCAGATGGCATATTAAAGACACAAGGTTCACGTAGAACAGGCATTATGACAAGAAAATAATATGCATGTGACCTGGTACAATACGGTACATTAGAACGAATATTGCCACACAGAACGTAATGCATTCAGACTTTTCCATTATTTTCGGTTATTACACACTCCATAATAACAATAACATTACACAAAAAACTACGTAAATGTTTATGGTGGTATTATACGACACTAGAAGTACCATTGCATCTAATGGAATAAAGTATTTTGAGTTCGAATGCAGAAATAACGAGGAAAACATTACACCAGATAAACTACAGCTACAGAACACAACGCTTTTAGTGGTTATAGCAGTGTAGTTACCTAACACAGCCCTTCCCGAGATCACAGCTATCGTAGCCTCGCAGGTCTAGCCCAGTAGCCTAGCACTCTCCGAGAGACCTAGTCCTGATCTCCTTGTTACTCGTCCCGCTCCGCGTCCTCCTCCAGGTCGGCGGCCCTCCCGCCTTCCTCCCGCATGCCTTGATCCTCCGCTGGCCCTTTAGCTGCGCCTTCGACCGAGAATGAGAGAAGGGAGGGCGTGTGGGGCGGCGCGTGTGCGCGCTTTGAGGGTTGTGGTGTTTTGCGGCCCTGCTCTCGACGCGGTGGTGGTGGTGATGTGGTGCTGCTGCTTTTGCGGGTTTTTAGTTTGATGTCAGTGACATCTTTACACATTACATTACATACATTACACACATACACCTACACAAACATACACACACACACATATGTATGTATATATACATGTATATATACATGTGTGTATGTATATATATATATATATATATATATATATATATCACACACACACACGCGCACACACACACACACACACACACACACACACACACACACACACACACACACACACACAAATTTTTAGATATAGATATAGATATATACATATATACATATACATATATATATATATATATATATATATAAAGCAGTAACCGTTCTTAATAAAAGAGAAAGCAAAGAACAAGAAGAAGAGAAAATCCCTCTCCCAGCCAATACCGCAGACTGCCCAGTGTAGGACGTAGACATTTCAGAACCTGCCGAGAAGCGGAGGAAAATTTGCATGAACACAGCACGCACGCAGCCGGGGTTTCGGGCTCAGGAAAGGGTGTAGATGCGGGGAGCACGTTGGGAAATACAGCGAGCTTCTCTGAACTTTCTCGATCGCCGGATGATGGGGTGTGACTGAGCGGTATTTTAAAGATTGGTCAGGACGCGGGGCTGTTTCCTACGTGGTTCCCTGGCAGTGGATTCAGACACACACATACACACACACATATATATATAATATATGTGTGTGTGTGTGTGTATGTATGTATGTATGTATGTATGTATATATATATATATATATATATATATATATATATATATATATATGTATGTATATATGGAGGGAGAGAAAAATAGATAGATATAGATATAGATATAGATATATGTATATATATGCATATATATATATGTACACATATATGTGTACACACACATAACCCGTGCATGCGCATGAGCACGCACGCGGATTTATGTAATAGGTAAGTCAAACCTACATACGGTAGTGGGTAAGTCTATCGTAGATATGATGGTGAGTGGAGAACCACCAACAGTGATTACCTAAACAACTATTCTCCTCACTTTAAAGACCCAGTCAGCTGCATGATGTCAATATGTCAAACACCGCATCGGTGATG
>NC_061852.1:263026-268026 GCF_019202785.1 Penaeus chinensis | reverse complement strand
TCCCTTCCTTTCTTTCCGGCTCTCCCCCCCATCCCTGCCTCACCCCCCCCCCCCCCCATCTCCTCCTCCCCTTCTCCTATCTTATCCGCCATGGTCAGTCTTAACGTCGCGACCACCTGCAGTCAGAATACAGGAGGGCAAAATCACAGAGCTCACGCCGGAGGATGATGAGGATGATGAACATCATTATTGCTATAATTAGTATTATCATTACTAGTAGTATCATGATTACTCTTATTAACATTTCTATTATACAGTCTGGAATGCCACGTGTATTGTCAGGAAACTTCCGAATGAAACTCTTATTAAGAAAGTGTAGATCCACCAAGTGCAGAAAACCCATTTATCTATCGTAAGGGAGTTAGAACGATCGGGACAGAATCCATTAAATATTATGATTATCGTCATTGTTTTTATCATCCTTGTTATTATCATTATATTCATTACTATTACTACTATCATTACAAGTATTATAACTTTTGTTATTATCATTATTATTATCATTATCATTATTATCATATATATATAGATATAGATATTTATATCTGTATGATAATTATATATATAAATATATATGTGTGTGTGTGTGTGTGTGTGTGTGTGTGTGTGCGTGTTTGTGTGTGTGTGTGTGTGTGTGCGTGTATGCATGTATGTGTGTACATACATACATAGATAAACATATATATATATATATATATATATATATATATATATATATGATATGGACACCGGTGCCCTGCGCTGCTTTCTCTTCTACGACAAGCAAGCATCGGCCCTCGAAGGAAGCCGCCACATAAAAGGGCACGTCTCGTGAGACGGACAGTCGAGAGATGATTATTGATATTATGACTATCTATCATTATCATTATCATTATTGTTATTATCATTACTACTACTACTACCACTATTATAATCATTATTGTTGTTATTATCATTATAATCTTTATTATCATTATTACTATTATCATTACTGTTACTATTATTACTGTTATTATTATCATTATCTGTATTATTATCATTATCCTTATTACTATTTTCATTAGTATCATTATTATTTCTATTGTTGTCGTTATCATTATTGTTATTATTATTAGCATTATTATTAGCTTTATCATTATCGTCATTGTTTTTATTATTATTACCACTATGTTTCTCTTATTATAATCCTTACTATTATTATTATGGTTACTCTTATTATCATTATCATTATTGCCATTGTTATTATTATTATCATTATTACTTTTCTATTATTATAATCCTTATTATTATGGTTACTATTATTACCAATTACCGTTATTGCTGTAATTGGTATTATCATTACTAGTGGTATCATGATTACTGTTATTAACAATACTGTTATCTTTATTATTGTTTTCATTATATACTTTGTTGTTATTATTGCTATCATTATTATTGTTATTGTTATCATTATCATTACTAGTAGCAGTAGTAGTAGTAGTAGTAGTAGCATCATTATTATTATTATTATCATTATTATCATCATTATTGTTATCAGTACTATCATTATGATTATGACAATTATCATAATTATTACTATTGTCATTATCAACATCGTCATCATCATTGTTATCATGTTGCAGTTGATCGAACCATATTCATTTTTATGTTCATTACTCAAAGCACAAAGTACAATGCATGCTTCCACGCTTTTCCTGTTTGATGTCCGAATACTTCTTTTGCAACATCATTTCCTAGTGGATGGATAAAGCGACCTCGTCACATCGTTTGATCGTCATCATGTGCTTTATTACCTCAAACTGTATGCCTATGAGGTCAGACATCTCACAGATAGATTCAAGAATAGATTTTATTTGTCGCCTGAGCTTTACCAACATGTCCTTAGCTGGATCAAGTTTGCATGCAGCTTCTGATATCTTATTCAATGAATTGATATTTTAAGTTAATAATATCTACTGTTTTACGAAAATCTGTTCCATAGATTTTACATGTAACAGTTTCCGGGGTAACTATATCATTTGTCTCTAATGGATAGGTCTTATAACGTATTTTTTCAACTGAATTTTTTTTTCATTCGAGACTTCGAATGCCTAAAAAAGTAAGAAATAAAGAAATAAAGAAAGAAACGAAAAAGACAAAAAAAACAAAAACAAAGAAAACAATCACCTGAACTATCTATTTTGTCATAAGTATTAATGAAAAAGAGGGAGAAAATCATTCAGCTCTCTATCTGATGCTTTCACACTATACTGTTTCCCGGATACTATGGTACTATGAATGAGTATGTAACTTAATGTTTCTAACAGAATTTGTCACTTGATGGTCTATCACTTACAGGACCTCGCCGCAGCTTCTTAGGTCAATTCTGATTCAAAAAACTGTGTTTATAAGTTTAGTAAGAACTTTTTTAACTAACTACACTCAGTTTCGTTAAGTAGGTTTATAGAAATTCGGGTTTGGGAACAATACAGGATTTCGTAACAAATTTAGTTACCTTTTCTATGCCGGAAATACGTCATTCTTGATGTACATTCACAATGAATGTGATCGATAAAACTAGAATTCTTTACAACAAAAAATATAAAAATCATCAGTTCGCAACACGTCTACCTGTATATCGAACTCTTTACATCACATGAAAACCAGTCCCTTTCAGTTATGCCTTCTGTTTACCTAGCATGAAAACAACTTCCTCTCACCCATGTCCTCTAATTTACATCACAGGAAAATAACTCTCTTCCTCAAATACATGAACGTCGCTGCTTACCTGGGTGACTGACAGACTCCCACCTGTTGCTGGCAGTGCACACCGTTCCCTCTCTCGTCAGCCCCTTTTTCCCCTCTTCACCTCAATTACCCTGATAATATGCTCTTCCATCTGTCAACAGCTCCAGCTAGCTTTGCGCCTGAAAGCCTAAAATGCTTCATCAGGTATAATGACTTGGCTTCTCCATCTAAGAACTTGATACCTGTAGAGTGTCTTTCATTATCAATATTGCTATTGGCATTTTCTTTTCTTTTTTGTTATTGTTAATGTTATCATCTTTATAAATAGGATTATTATGATTTGATTATGTTTATCATTATTATTATCATTATTATTATTATTATTATTATTATTATTATTAATAGTAGTAATAGTAGTAGTATCATTATCATTATCATTATCATTATCACTATCATCATCATTATTATTATTATTATTATTAGTTTTTGTTGTAGCTATTGTTATTTATTGTTACTATTATCAGTGTTACAATTATCGTTACTATTATTATTATTATGATTATTATAATCATGATTATCATCATCATCATCATTACCATTAAGTTATCATTATCATTATCATTACTATTAATATAATCATTAACATTTCATTGTCATTATTATTATTATTATTGTTATCATTATTATTATTATTATTATCCTTATTATTATTACTATCATTATCCTTATTATTATTATTATTTTATAATTACTATTTTTATTAATATTATTACTAATATTATTATTATTATTATTATTATTATTATCATCATCATCGTCAGCATTTTTATTACTAGTAGCAGTTGTAGTATTGTCATCATTATAATCACTAACAATTTAATTATTATTATGATTATTATTATTATTATTATTATTATTATTATTATTATTATTATTATTATCATTATCATTATCATTATTGCTAATATTGTCATTATCATTATTATCATTATGTTATTACTATCATTATCAATATAATAATCATGATACTAACAATAATACTGATAATGATATTGAAAATGATAACAATAACGATAATAATTACCATTATTATCATTATCATTATTATTACTATTATCATTCTCTTATTATCATCATAATTATCATTTTCTTATCATTATCATGATCATCATTATTATCATTATTATCATTCTTGTCTTTATTATCATTCTTGTCTTTATTATCACTATCGTCATTATAATCATTATAATGATAGCAATAATAATAATAATAATAATAATAATAATAATAATAATAATAATAATAATAATAATAACAATAATAATAATATTAATATTAATATTAATAATAATAATAATAATAATAATAATAATAATAATTATCATTATCATTATTACTATTGTTATTATTATTATCATTATTATTATTATCATTATTATTATTATTATCATTATTATTATCATTGTCATTATCATAACGATTATTATTAGTATTTTCTATTACTGTTATTGGATATACATACCTATATCTATATACATATATATACATACATATACATATATATATATTATACATATATATGTACACACACACACACACACACACACACACACACACACACACACATATATATATATATATATATATATATATATATATATATATATATATATATATATTATGTGTGTAGCCAACCAAGCACACCTTTCCCCGGCTTCTACTTACTGAAAGTTCCTCAGTGAACTCGGCACGGCTGTTCAGCAAGGTCTTTTGAACCTGAAACCAGAGCGATAGAAAGCGAAATGCAACATTGCAGCCGATATCTGAATCGGGTCACTGGGACGTCTGAACAGCCAGCATCCCAAACAACATCCAGGGAAAAGAGAGAGAAACGTAAAGGAGTCTTTGGTATCATGACGCTGCATTGGAAGGAAAATCTTGATGATGCAAATTGAATGAAATGTATTCAAAAAATCTGTCACAGAAATAGTGCGCAAGTATATTTTCACACAGACAGACAGATAGACAGACACACATTCACCCAATCTAGTCCGCGCTTGGATTTCACATAAATGCATACAGAATACACATTCCCACATCCACGCCTGAGAAAACGTTCACGGAACTTTAGCCAAACTAGGATTTCTCCGCAAATTCCACTGAAAATGTAAATAATCTTTTGTATCTCTCACTCACTGGTATCCTCTCTTATCTGCCTTATAATTTTATGTCTATATCTGCCTGCCTGTCAGATTATCTGTCTGTCTGTCTGATTGTCTGTCTGTCTGTCTGTC
>NC_061852.1:240526-245526 GCF_019202785.1 Penaeus chinensis | reverse complement strand
GTGTGTGTGTGTGTATGTGTGTGTATATGTGTGTGTGTGTGTGTGTGTGTGTGTGTGTGTATATATATGTGTGTGTGTGTGTGTGTGTGTGTGTGTGTGTGTGTGTGTGTGTGTGTGTGTGTGTGTGTGTGTATGTGTGTGTATGTATATATATGTATATGTGTATATATATATGTGTGTGTGTGTGTGTGTGTATACATATATATATATATATATATATATATATATATATATATATATATATATATATATACATCGACGACCACCTTCAGTCGATGTCGCCTATGGCATTATTGTATCTACCCACTCCCGTATAAGTAAAGTCAGTGCCTGGGCGAAGGAATTTGAGGAGCAAGCTGTTGCCCAAGCAGCAGGCTCCCTCTCTCCACGCAGCTGTTGGATCCAAAAAACGGCACAAAACGTAGGAGTTGCCAGAACGAGTTGACTCCCGAAGCCTTTTCATCTTAAGATACACAAGGCAGTGGATTGTTTTGTACAGGGTGAACTCCCGTAGCCTCTGACCATACACGGGCTGAACTACAAGGCAGCAATCTGGCATCACTATCGTATCTTGGTAAGAGTCAACCCACAATTTGTAAATCCGTGTGTAGACATGCGCGCGCTTCCTTGCATGTCCATATATATATATATATATATATATATATATATATATATATATATATATATATATATATATATATATATATATATACACACACATATATCTATATGTGTGTGTGGTGTGTGTGCGTGCGTGTACATATTATGTACGTTAATATGGGTCTATATATATACATATATGTATATATATGTATATATATGTATATATGTGTATATATATAGAGAGAGATTGATAGATAGATAGGTATAGACACATATATTGTATATATATACATATACATATATATATATATATATATATATATATATATATATATATATTTATATATATATATTTATATATATGTATATATATATATAAACACATACACAGACATAAATATATATACATATATATATATATATATATATATATATATATATATATATATATATATATGTATATATAAATACATATATCTATATATATATATATATATATATTTGTATCTATACAATGTCTCATTTATTTATCAAGAAACACTCATTTTAAAGTAATACGCTCCGTCGGTATCCATAATATTCCCCCAAACGTCACACGGCTTCAACGATCAGTCGACCTCGATAAACAGGAAGTCTGTTGAAGTAACTTTTCCTCTTGTCGCAGGTCGTTTAATCGACACCAGATTAAAGGGACACGAGTTTTGTTTCTGAGAGAAAGAGAGGGAGAAAGAGAGAGAGGGAGGGAGAAGGAGATCGAGAGAGAGAGAGAGAGAGAGAGAGAGAGAGAGAGAGAGAGAGAGAGAGAGAGAGAGCGAGAGAGAGCGAGAGATAGCGAGAGAGAGCGAGAGCAAGAGAGAGAGAGCGAGAGCGAGAGCGAGAGTGAGAGAGAGAGAGAGAGAGAGAGAGAGAGAGAGAAAGAGAGAGAGACAGACAGACAGACAGAGAGAGAGAGAGAGAGAGAAGTAGACAGACAATGAGACAAACAGACAGACAGCCAATCAGAGAGACAAATAGGTGACGAAGAAAGCAAGTAACATCAGTCATACAGTATTCGTTTTTGCTGTCTCCTTCAAGTGGCTTTGTTTCTGGTGACTGGGGCCTTATTGTGACTTTGTCTGGAGCTAGTTATTGGTCACAGGAAAGGTGGGTTTTCCTTATTTGTAGCAGCGGCTTGAGTTACGTATTTGTATCATTAATATCTTGGATTGGAGAATATCATCATTCGAAGTGTTACTGTGAATGTGAATATCGGAGGTATCATTACCATCACTATTACTATAAAAAACTATTATTATTTAATTTTGATCTCATTATTTTGCTTATCATTATCATCATTAAGACCATCGTCATCGCTGCCATCGTTATCGTCCTCGCCACATCATCATCGTCATAATCATTTTCATCACCGTCATCGTAAAGATATTAACGCTTATCATAATTATAATCCTTTCTTCTAAATCCCTGCCGACTAGTTTCATCAAATCACAGTAATCTCGTGAACTATAAAACAACTTCGCACTACTTATGAACACCCTTTTCCCAATCTCAGCCTGGCATCATTATGACGCTCACGACACAGCCTGTCTGGAGTGCCTTGGCAACAGTGCCTGGCTCTGGCCACTGCCATAACATAGCCGGTGCCACATACAGCGCCGTTGAGGTTGGGGTAGAAGGGTTGGGATGGGGGGGGGAGGGGGTCGTTCGATGATGGGCCGAAGTTAATATCAAATCAATACGGCGCCCTCGGGAGCCAGCTCGGACCTGGTGGAGGGGGCGACGTCGCGGGTGGAAGGAGGGGAAAGAGAGAGAGTAAAAGGCCAGAACAGAGAGAGAGAGAGAGAGAGAGTAAACGGTTGAAGTAAGAGAGCGAGTAAAAGTCCAGAAAGAGAGAAAGAAAATAAAAAGTCCAAAAGTCCACACACACACACAGGTACCCTGCTCTTCCAGAAATCAGATTACATCCTGAGCTCCAGTTTCGTCGTCAGGTTCTAACCAGAGATTCGGATGCAGATGAGGTGTCAATTCCCTAATCCTGACGCCAATCTATATTCGATACAAATTGAATCTCAGATGTAAACTTTTTTTTTCAATTCGTCAAAAATAGGATAAGAGTTATAACCGTCTTTCTCCATGGATTACAGTGATATACATACATACATACATACACACATACATGCATACAAACATACATACATACATACACACGTACATACATTCGTGTATATTTCCTTTCTTTCCTTTTTTTTTTTTTTTTTTTTTCTTTATTTCTTTTCGTTTCCTTTATATACGCAGCATCTGATTCTAATTCTAAATATATGAAATTGAAAATACAGAACACGTACAATATACGCTACCCGACTTCAGCATTCAACAAATTCAAAATGATTTCAGCATCACCGACTCCTCATGTGGTTTTCATCCAACCCGCGACAATCTCACGATTTTCCACCACCGCATATTCATTCGGGAAACTAAGCATCGTATTCAGAACAGCCAAAGAGTCTGCTTCTCATTCCAGATTCATCATCAGACACGAAATTCCAAAATCAAATCGTAGCTCAACATTACAGGAACGCATTCAGTCACTTAACCCTCCTGTCGAGAGAGAAAAAGCGATAGATGGATAGATAGATAGATAGATAGAAAAAGTAGAGAGATAGATAGATAGTCAGAGATAGATGTATTAATAGATAGATAGATAGATGGAGAGAGAGAGAGTAAAAGAAAAAAACGTAACCGAGAAGAGAGAAAAAAAAAATTATGAAAAGACTCCTATATTCAAAATTCGAAATCCAGTGGAAAATGTTATTCAAATCCGAGCTCCATTTCAGACGCCGGTGAAATCAATGAACAATAAGAGCATTAAATTCCAGATGAACTTTGTGAACTAGAACCGTCAAAAGAATGACAGAGATGGATCGCTAGAAGCCGAAAATTGGATATAAAAAAACACAAAAGTTTTAATGCTTTACATCGTGGGTAATCTGAGAGGATAATGATTATAAGCCTTAAAGAAAGAAAAAAAAATATGATAAAAAAAGAAAATTGGTATATCAAGGATGTAATAAGATAAGTTCACAGAGATTTTATCATCATGGTCGCTCTAATTCAATTTTATCCCCCCACCCCCTCCTCTCTTCAATTGATGAAATATCATCAAAACAGTTTAATTAATTTCATATCATAGAATATAATTTCGTAGGACAAGCTTATCACTCTAAAACAGAATAGATATACATATCATAATCATACCATCAGAATATATCGCGACATCACACTATTATACCACAACATAAGTATACAAATCAAAGCATAACAAAATCATATTATAAACATCATAATATCATAAACATATAACATGTTATAACATCGCTGTATCATAACAACATCAATAACATACCTAAAACCACAGCATCACATAGAAAGAGGCATCTTACCATGTCATAACGCACCTTTCATCACAACACCAACAAACACAACCACATGGAATTGTTAAAGATTCCACCGATCAAATAACCCGTAATGGAGGCGAATCAGTGTTTAATTAGAGAATGAGCTGGAAATAAAAGGGGGAAATTAGCGAGAATTGATGGATAAAAGAGTTTGTTAACTTCATGTGCTGGAATGTACTATAATGTACTACTTTATGTACTATAGAGATAACAGGTGCTGAAGGAGGATAGGATTTTTTTAGCTTTAGAACTAAAAAGTAAAAATAAATAAATAATCAAAAAAAAAAAATCTTCTTCTTCTTCTTCTTTTCCTTCTTCTTCTTCTTCTTCTTCTTCTTCTTAAAATTAAATCAATTAAGATTGAAAAAGGGGCAAAGTACGTAGAAGAGTCTTATAAAGGGCGAGAAGATACATACGAATAACTAATATCGCTCAAATAAGTTGAGAAAAACGGAAAGAGGAGAGAGAGGTGGAAAGAAAGGGAGGAATGATAAGGAAAGATGATGATAAGGAAAAGGGAAGATAAGGATGGTGATGAGGAAAAGGAAAGATGAAGATGATGATAAGGAAAAGGGAAGATAAAGATGATGATAAAAAAATGAAAGATGAAGATGATGATAAGGAAAAGGGAAGATAAAGATGATGATAAGGAAAATGAAAAAATAAAATGGTGATAAGGAAAAGGGAAGATAAAGGAGATGAGAATGAGGGAAGTGGAAAGAGAGAGATAATTACGGAAAGGGGGAAAGGGGAGAGAGGGAGACAGGGAAGATAAGAACAAAGAGAGGAAATATATTGAGAAACATGAAGGACAACAGGAGGAAAAGAGAAACAGCGGAAATAGAAAGAGGCAGAGAAAAAGATGAAAGAATTAAAATGATAAGTGATAATTTTGTTAATGTAATAAACGTAAAAAGGGGAATAAAAAGGAAGAGATGATAAATG
>NC_061852.1:205526-210526 GCF_019202785.1 Penaeus chinensis | reverse complement strand
AAACAAAACCAGTATTTTTGTCAACATGGTCAAGCCATCAAAGCCGATTTATTTAATGAAAAAGAAAAAAATAGATGGATTACTACTGAATGAAAAATATTTGAAAAACACGGGCAGTTGCCGAAATGTTTTCCTGCATCATGCATAGATATGACACACCTATAAAAGGCTTGCAAAATAAACACATTAGCAGAGCATTAATTAGGAAGGGAACAAACCATCAAAGATAAATCAATAACACTATCAGATAGATTTGAAAAAAAATCTACAACATGGATAAGAGAACGAAGTAAAAGGAAACCAATATACAATGTTAAAGATCAAAAGTAAAACTGGGCTGGACATATAGTTTGGAGAGAAGATAACAGATGGGATAAAAGGCTGACTGATTGGTCCACAGGAGATAGTGAACGTGGGTTGGAGATAGAACAGAAGTCGGGAGCGGGGGTGGGGGAGAAAATAAAAGGGACGTGGGAGCATATGGCAGAGGTCCCACAACCACTAGTCAATGCCGAGAGAGTAATCATAATAACAAAGCGAATTATCAAAGTGTCATTGAGCAACCCTGGTCCGCCGGGGCCTCATACGATCTTTTTTTCTCTCTCTTTAACGTAAAGCTTTGCTCAATATTTTGTTTTCAGAGACTCTTTGCTTTGCCACTGCCCTTAGCGTTCTTCCTCTTGCCAAATTGACAGTAACACGGGAATAATACACCTCTCCTCACACCCGCAGCTCTCTCTATCACAGTGAAACCTGTATAGTGAGGCCCATCTAGGTGTGCTTTCTCTCATCTGGACCTGCTTAAGCCCCCCTTGGGTTTTTGTATTCGTCGGGGCGGTGCGCTCTCACCTACTGCTCCTTTTTAGCTGGGATTGGCAGCTAGGGAGTATCCCTACACATAAACTCCGATCTTCTAGTGTGCTGGAGATTGACTGATTGATTATTAAACATTATCTACCGCGTCAACAGCTAAGGTCTTTAGCGGCGAATACATTGCTAAATTAAAATAATATATAAAACTTTGAAAATTTATCAATAAATGTCATATAAATTAATACAAATAACAAGAAATATTATATCGAAAATCAAGGCACAAACATTTTGCTCTAAATGAAAGAGAACGCAACCAGGCTTTCATTAGAAGGGGTTGAATATAGGACCTCTAATTTTCCCACACTTTCCCACCTCTCTCCCCTAATCGCCTCCACTCCCTCCCATCTCCTCATTCCATCTCATCTATGACACCTTTAAATAGCCAAGGTTAAGATCGTCGTTCGCGGCGGCCCCTGCCTTGGCCGGGAGGGCGCCCTTGCCAAGGCTCCTTTTGATGCCATGATTCGAGTGCTTCGGTACCGGGAAATCCAGGAGGGATTTCCAGCCATCACTGACGATAACGACCAAGACGAAAAACTCTTCTCAGCTAAAATAGTCGGATCACTGGAGAATCTGGGACTTACTCCCGTGCTCCCCCTAAACATGAAAGCCAAGCTCACGCTGGTTAAAAAGAAAAAGAAAAAAAATGATAGACACGCGGTGAAAAGAGAAAGAAGCCAGGGCTTTTAAAGTTGTAGGGCAGAAGGCAGTACAAGAGACGGTAAAGGTAACCACAAGCGCCTGGAAGCATCTCATCAATCAAGTCCGTCAGGACATAAAGACAAAGGTCACCAATCCAGATGCATCATCCATCTGACCCTTCCTAATGACCTCTCCAAAGAGGTCATGATTGTATTTCTGCATGCCCATCTGCAGAACCTCATTGCCCCTGATAAGGGTTTCAGACACGATGCCAGAGTGGCCCTAGTCAGAGCTAGATCTGGGGGAGACAGACTCCTGGGGTATCCTCAATGTTATACAGCCCCTTGCAAAATCCCCAGAGGTAACCTCAGAACCTCATATAACATGGCTCTGTAGACCCAGCTAGACATGATCCCCCCAGATCTCCCAGTCACACCTGTGACAGCTCCCAAACCCGACACTTCCGTGAGACCTAAGGAATGCAAACAAACAAAGCCACCACAGGTCCTTCCCATGATTAACCATCCTACCTCCCCTGACCCAAAAAAATGACCAAAGCAGAGCCCATAACATGGTCTCTTCGAAGGTAACATGCATATCAACAACACAATGATTGAACAATACAAGAATATACGCAAAATACCCAACGGACACCTCATAGACACAGCACCAAAATAACACATAAACATGGCAAATGATACATTACACTCACCATTATACAGCACAATGTCTTACACTGGACAACACGGAAAAAATGAACTCATATCATTCCCATAACCAGCCATGGGCTCAATAACGCTAATCCACTGAAAATCTACACACAGTCTAGTCTTCATACTGGCAACACCATACCTACCACCAAGTAGACCTTACATACCAGAGCCTGGCATCCTGCAGCTCCTGAGGCATAGCAAGCCAATATACATCATGGGAGACTGTAACGCAGACCACACACTGTTTGGCTACAATCATACCAACAATATAGGCAGAGGCCTTGTCTCATACATACAACAAGGCAGACTGACACACTTCTGTCCATACACCAACATACATTGCCGGAAGGCCAATATCCCCACAACATACAAAACTATCCCGTACTACAGAGAAACACATCGTCTGAAATCGCTTAAAATACAATACAGTCACTTACATCAACTATCAGTAACACGGGGTGAGACGCACAACTATACTCCAAACGCAATTAACACACAAAATAAGGAATAAACAGCACTGGGAATCACCATCACAGAGACTATGTCAAAACACGAAAGACCCCAAGACAGTTTGGAGCTCCACCAAAATGGTGATGGGGCCAAACAAATAAACCACCACATAGCTGTACAACACACACAGAAGGTTGACTCGGTGGAGGAGATGGAGCTTCTCTACAAGGAATTCTGGCAACAGAATTTCCAAATCTCCCCCACCGAGAACGCCCGGTTTGACCACACCACAGAGACCGAGGTAACACGCTACCGACATCAACGCAGACACACAGTTCTCCCAGAAAACATCATTAGACTAAACGATATCACTGAGTACAGTCCCCTCTTCACACCAATCACACCAGAAGAAATAGTAAACACCATCAAACACACCAAAAACACAACACCAGGAGCAAGAAACCTAAGCAAAATATCTGCCACCCATAATGATATTTCCCCGACAAATTTAAACACGCCACCATCCCAGGAAACTGTTGGAGAAGTTAATAACACGTAGACTCATCACACACCTGGAAAACAACAACAAACACAACAGTAGGCAATACGGCTTTCGCCCACACAGGAAAGAGCGATATTGTAGTGACCAGAAAGGCTAGATCTTAGTGTCAGACTTCGACACTGACGCTATTCACTGGTTACTTTACATCGACGCTATGCCGACGGAGCGGGCCGAGCGGTAAGCACTCTCCGAGGGCACGGTGGGTTTGGGATAAATATTGTTTGTGAAATTTACACATATCCTGTTACATTCATCATATATCGAACCCTTCTGGTTCCCTAATGTTACGTTAAGTATATTATACAACGGGGTTTTACGAATACCGCGAAGGTTTAAACTTAACACTCCCCGTGTGGAAAATCAAAAGGAGCCTGGGCACAACTCCTTGCTAAAAGAACATACTATGAAAATGAAACAGAGAAACATATAAAACTAATATTTAATAAAAGAGCTTGGATATATGTACATAAATGACAAAGATATAGCAAAGCCGGCATATACTGCTGGTGCACACATAACTTATCTTACAAAAGCCTCGAATCCTCCGTCTGTCACCGTAAATCACCGTAAGGTTAAATCAACAAAGAAAAAGGCTCGACTACGGCCTCTCTCTATGCCTGCAGCAAGGGTTATCCTGAGCAAGCAGTCTTCCGCCAAGGATCTCTGGCTTACTGCTAGAATACCACTTGTTTTTGTCAATCAACCCGTGGATTGGGAGAGAGAGTACCTGTAGCCTGGGCCGTGCGAGCGTGACTCTTTTGTCCATCTCCCATACCTCTGACATCGTCTTAGAGGCGGGAACCAGCAGTTAAGTGATTGTGGTTCTTGAGGCTTATAATATGATAAGATAAAAATAACACTATGAACAGTTTTAAGACATTAATTACAAGGCAGAAACAAGTATAAAAACTAAACAAAGTATATACATTCATATTCAAAATAAAATAACTCGTCGTTGTAACGGGGGGGTGTCCACGGTGGTGGTCCCTGGTGGTGACAAGTGGAGATTTCAGGCATCCAGCCCTGCCACGAATTGCTTGGGACCCCCCTTGATGGTTTCGTTTTCTTATGGTTCACTACAATATCGCCCTTGTTTATGAGGAGACTGCTCTCGGTCTCGCTAACAAGCACCAGATCTACGCGACGTCAGCAAGGCTTTTGACAAGGTGTGGCATGGCGGTCTCAAATACAAATTAACACAATTCCTGACACATCTCACGTGCAGCTTTCTGGACCACGGGACTGCCACAATACGCCTGGGCTCACACGTGGGCGCCCCCTCTACCTCAGAAGTAGAGTACCACAGGGAAGCGTTTTATCGCCAACCCTGTATATCCTGGACACAGCCAATACTGCCACAATCTACACCTTACAGCAAACTATATTTCCTATGCAGACGATATCACACAGACAATCTCACACTCCTCTAGATCACAACATATCATGAAACTCACAGCAGAAAGAGCTATACAGAACATTAACACCTTTGAGCACCATTGGAAAATACAGACAAACATCAACAAATTCAAAACCGCACAGAGACGCCTTTGCCCGGAAGCTGAATTGTGACTCCTGGAGATGACGGTAATGATATTGATGATGACTATGCATGGTGATTATGCATATGCACACACACACACACACACACACACACACACACACACATATATTCATTTTTTTCACACACACACATATACACACACACATACATATATATATATATATATATATATATATATATATATATATATATATATGTG
>NC_061852.1:195526-198026 GCF_019202785.1 Penaeus chinensis | reverse complement strand
CCTGTCCAAAGTCACTGTGGAGCAACTCTGGGCAATATTAAGATTACAGACCTTGACTTTGCTGATAATGTTGCCATTCTATCTGAATCTCTGGAAACCCTAGTGGCGGCTCTTGATGCATTTAGCAATGAAGCGAAGCCCCTGGGGCTAGAGGTCTCCTGGACTAAGACCAAGATCCAGGATTTTGGGGGCCTGCTAGGAGACCCTGTACAGTCGATACGTGCTTGCGGTGAAAACATCGAAGTCACAAAGAGCTTTATATACCTCGGTAGTGCATTTCATGACTCTGGGCTGTCAGACCAAGAAGTCAGTAGACGGATTGGCCTGGCATCAGGGGTCATGAAATCTCTCGACAAGAGTATTTGGAGATGTCGGTACCTGTGCAGAAGGACCAAGTTACGTGTTTTCAAGGTCCTGATACTCCCAGTTTTACTCTATGGTAGTGAAACTTGGACACTATCTTGTGCTCTGGAATCTCGTCTTGATGCCTTTTGTAACAGATCCTTGCGCCGGATCATGGGGTACAGTTGGCGGGACCATGTGTCCAACCAACGGCTGCACCGTGAGACCGGTACCGGACCTGTTACTTGCACAATCCGCGGTCGCCAACTCAGGCTATATGGCCACTTGGCTCGACTCCCACAGGATGATCCTGCCCATCAGGTTGTCTCTGTCCGAGACAACCCTGGGTGGAGGAGGACCTTGGGACGACCGAGAAGGTCGTGGCTTGGGCAGATCGATCAAACCTGTCGTGAGGAACTAGAGATGGGCCGGGCCCCTGCCTGGCGGCTCGCCATGAGGGATCCTCGTAGGTGGAATGCATATAAATGCATATAAATACACATAAATACATAAATATATTTGTATATGTGTATATATATACATATATAGATAGATAGATACATAGATGAATAGATAGACAGATAAGTATATATATCATATATATATATATATATATATATATATATATACATATCATCATCATTGGGGAGCTAACGCCGACGGGGGCGCATAGCTGCCTCTACCTACGTTTCCACCTACGACAGTCCCTCGTAGCGAGCCACCAGGCAGACAGACAGACAGCCAGCAGTGATTGCCTCAGCAACTTTACTTCTGTGGAAGGATCATTGGTCAACCACTCCAGTATAAAGACCCAACTAACTGCATGGTGTCAACATGGCGCCAAGTAGTTCGTCAAACACCACATCAGTGAAAGCACGAATATGATGATGTATGATAATGTATATAAAAAAAAACATATATATATTTATATATTGATAGATAGATAGATAGATTTATGAAGTATAAATATGTTATCAAATATAAATAAATGTGTATGTTAATAAGGTACCTAATGGCCACACGTATAGTCCTTTCATTACCATAATGAAATATTCGCTCATTCATAACCCAGGGTGGTGATAGCATCTTCACCAAAGGGAAAATCGCATCTATTGCCCGCACATGCTATAGTGTTATCTCTGTTATCTCAGCAGCAACACATGATGACGGCGAGATTAATCAGAGCAACTAATTACCGGCGGCCTGGCTGATAATTGTTTCAGAATGACCAAAAATAAACCGTGAAAAAACATGTTTACATCTATTCAACTGATAAATGGACCGATCGGTTAAAAGGTTGCAATAATTGGTTGAACCGAATTTGAATGGCTTTACATGTTCCACTGTCTCTTTAAGGAATATTTATACGGTGGGTCATGAGGGTGAGTGTGGAGCAAGGGCTGTGTATGCATTTTCTTCTTTGATTTCCCTTTCTCTCCGTCGCTCTATCTATTTATCTGTCTGTCTATCTATATTACCTCTCTCTCTCTTTCTATCTATCTATCTATCTATATTTTACCTCTGTCTCTCTCTCTATATCTATATTTTTACCTCTCTCTATATCTATCTTCTATCTATCTATCAATCTATTTCTCAGACAGACAAACATACAGAAAGCCAGACAGACAGATAGACAAACAGACAGACAGACAGACAGACAAGCAGACAGACAGACAGACAGACAAGCAGACAGACAAACAGACAGACAAACAGACAGACACACACACACAAACAGGCAGACAAACAGACAGTCAGACAGACAGACAGACAGACAGAGAGACAAACAGACAGACAGACAAACAGACAGACAGACAGACAGACAGACAAACAGACAGCAGGAAGAGACAAAAGACAGAGCGAGAAAGAACAACAAAGAATAGGAAGAGAGAAAGGAAGAGGCTTTTGGCTTCTCAAGAAATCTCGAGTCTGGACTGCGAGATTAAGGATGACATGAGTGTTTGACGAGGTAGGAGGAGGGGGGAAGGGGGGATAGGGGAAGGGGGGATAGGAAGAAGGAGGGATAGGGGGACGGGGGGGTAGGAGGAAGGGGGGACAGAGGGATATAGAAGAAAGGGAGGGTATGGGGGGTAGGGGGAAAGGGGGAAGGGAGGGTAGGGGGATAGGGAGAACGGAGGGGGTTTAAGGGGGGGTAGAGAAG
>NC_061852.1:160526-165526 GCF_019202785.1 Penaeus chinensis | reverse complement strand
AACTAAATATTCATATTTCAGCTTGAATTTATTTATTTATCAAATTATTTACATGTAGATAAAACATTAGAATAACTGGCTGGCGACACCTGGCATTCTTCGGTCTTTTGATATCCAGTTTGTAAAATCGGGGCCTGAGCACGCGACGCCGGGAGAGCAGCTCACCGTATTGTGTTCATTTATTTTGTGTTGTATTCTCGCACCAATAAAAGGTCCCGTACGCACCAAAATTTCATCGCATCCACCAGTCCATGTATTGAGGCTTCTCAACCTTTTACTCGCACTTTCTAACTTTATCTCTCTGTTTATATATATATATATATATATATATATATATATATATATATATGTGTGTGTGTGTGTGTGTGTGTGTGTGTGTATGTATACATATATATACATATAAATATACTGTATATATACATATCTATATAAGAGAGAGAGGGAGAGAGAGGGGGGGAGAGAGGGAGAGAGGGAGAGAGGGAGGGAGAGAGGGAGGGAGGGAGAGAGAGAGATACATGGTTAGTTAGGTTGTTAGTTTTATTCAATTTGTTACAGTGGATATTCTTGGTGTGATATACTGTCTGTTTTATTTTGCTTCTATATTACTCCCTGTGTGCAAGGAATGAAAGAGATAGATATGCAATGTATATATACATATGCATATGCATAGATAAATATATGTCCTGATGAAGCAGTAAATACGAAAATATTCATGTGTTTTCCTTTACTTTCCTTCGTTGTTATGCTTGCAATTTGTTCCACATGCATATATATATATATATATATATATATATATATATATATATATATATATATACATATATATATGTATGTATATGTATATGTAATATATATATATATATATATATATATATATTTACATATATATATGTATATATACACAAATTCATACATATGTATATGTATATATAGATATATGTGTATATATATAAATAGATAGATATAGAATAGATATAGATGTAGATATAATATTTATAGACATAGATAGATAGATACAGATATATATACATATATTCATATACATATATAAGTGTCTGCGTGTATACGTATACATGTATGTAGGTATGTATGTTTGAATACATAAGCATTGTGGCGCGCGACTGTGTGTCAGTGTGTGTGTGAGGGAGAGAGAGAGAGAGAGAGAGTGAGTGAGTGAATAAGTGAGTGAGAGAGTGAGAGTGAGTGAGTGAGTGAGAGAAGGGGGGGGAGAAGGAGAGAGAGAAGGAGTGAGTGAATGAGAGAGTGAAAGAGAGAATGAAAGAGAGAGAGAGAGAGAGAAAGAGAGAGAGAGAGAGAGAGTGAATAAGTGAGTGAGTGAGAGAGAGGGGGGGGGAGAGAGTGAGTGAGTGAGTGAGAGCGAGAGAGAGAGAGAGAGTGAGAGAGAGAGAGAGGGGGGGGGGGAGAGAGAGAGAGAGAGAAAGAGAGAGAGAGAGGGAGTGAGTGAATGAGTGGGTGAAAGAGAGAGAGAGAGAGAGAGAGAGTGAATAAGTGAGTGAGTGAGTGAGAGGGGGGGTGAGAGAGAGAGAGTGAGTGAGTGAGTGAGGGAGAGAGAGAGAGAGAGAGAGAGAGAGAGAGAGAGAGAAAGGCAGCCAGACAGAGAGAAAGAGAGAGAGAGAGTCAGGCAGACAGACAGAGAGAGAAAGGCTGCCAGGCAGACAAAGTGAGAGAGAGTGAGCGTCTGAGAGAGCGAGAGCGAGAGAGAGAGAGAGAGAGAGAGAGAGAGAGAGAGAGAGAGAGAGAGAGAGAGTGAATGACTGGTCGAGAATTAGCCTAGGATTTGCACTTAAAGGTTCGACAGAATTTCGTTCCCACAATAACAAAACCCTTATTATGAGAATATTTTCGATATCCATTCATCATAATACCAATTTAATTTCCAAATGAATTCTTTATTTTATTATAATGATTGAAATATATCAAGAGACAGCAAACATCAATTCCATCTTGATATTAGATTTTAAGCCATCACATTCACGTTCTATAACATAATTGTCATGATGTTCCTGACATTCAGATTCCGTATTATATCCACCAAGGGAATTCGCATTACCAATACTATTGCAGGCAGCATGAAATTAATCCAAAATTAAATTTTAGGCTTACATTTTTTTTCCTTTGATTGTACAAATTTACAAATTTTCTTTGTTTTACTTGTTCATTCATTCCTTGTGTTTTGCTATATTACGTCTTATTATTCGTCGTTTTCCTAAAAATTAATTACTTTTTTTCATTTCTTATCTCTTCCAATTATAATCAATACTGTTAATAACACTACCGATACCTTTGATATTATCATAATAGAAGTAATAATATCATTTTTTGCTCCATGTGTGTTGCTATTAAGATAAGTAACAGTATGATAACAATTAAAGCGAAAAATGCTCTAGACGATGAAGAAAATATAATATAGCCATACATTAATCACTTCTAGACACGTAATACAAACTCCACACACGTTCTCCTGTGATGTGATACATGTATTTACACACGCCTCTATTCACCAGCGACTCAAAAGATAACTATAACATTCCAAGGCACGTGTTTGCTGATGACGCCATCCGAGGGAGTAGCCCATTTGCCGCCCTGATGAAGTCAGCCGAAGTGCTGGTGTGATGATCTTAAGCAATTGGGAAACAGGAAGGAGACGGAGGGAGGAGACGAGGAACGTAATTTCGTGCATATGCAAGTAGGAATACATGATAACATATTGTACATGGATGTACACACACGCAAATACACGCACATACACATATATGCACACACAAATTATATATCTATATCTATATCTATCTATCTACCTATATCTGTCTATCTCTCTATCTTGATATATATAAACATACATATATATATATATATAAAAATATATAAATATAAAATATTATAAAATTAATATAAAAAAATAATAAATAATTTAATAATATAATAAAAAAAATTAAAATATATAAACACAAATATATATTATAAATATATATAAATATAATTATAAAAAAACATATATATAAAAATATACATATAAATAAACATATAATACATATAATATAACAATAAATACATATTATACATATATATAAAATAAAATATATAATATAAAAATATATAATATATTATAATATTTATATAAATTTTTATATATTTTAATATAATATAAATATATATATTATATATATTTTATATAAATTTTATATATTTAAATATATATTATAATGTTTTGGGTGTTTTTGTGTGTTTTATAACCCCAAATACACACACAACAAGTGTTGTGTTTTTGTGTAGTAAAAATGTGTTGGTGTAAATATATATAAATTTTTAAAAATATATTTATATTTGAATATGTTATATTATATATATAAATATTTAAATTATATAAAAAACACAAATAACAACATACAAACGAGGGTTTTTAAATTTTAAAAATTTTGTTTTGTATATATTATATATAAATTTTATATATAAATAACAATCATTAAACATAAAAAAACACAATACACCACAACAAGGTGTGTGTGTGTGTTGTTTGGGTGTGGTGTTTGTTTGGGTGTGTTGTGGGTTTTGTGTGTGTGTTGTGTGTGTGTTTTTAAATACATAAAACATAATACTATATAATATAAAAATATAAAATAAAAAATATAATTAAATAATATATAAAAAATAATAAAAATTATAATAATATAAAAATTTTTAAAAATTAATATCTTTTCCCTTAAAACCTTTCCCTAAAATTTTAAGTTTAATATCATTTTTAATTTTTCTTTAACTTTAAAAACATATTTCCTTTAATTTTTTAAAAAAATTTTTTAAATTTTACTTTTTTAACCAAATTTTTCCCTTTTTATTTCTTTTTTTTCTTTTTATTACCCTTTTTAATTTCTATTTAATTTTTTTTAAATTCTATTTTATTACCCTTTTTATTTCTTTTTTTACTTTTTTTTCTTTAAATTTCTTTTTCCCCCCCCCCCCTTTAATTTCTTTTTTTTCTTTAATGTAAATATACAAATTATAAAAATACCCACAAAACAAACGATATGTTATATATAAATATATATTTTAATATATATATATATATAATATAATATGTTTTATTATACATATATAAATATATATATATTATATATATATATATATATATATATGTATATATATATACATATAAATATATATTTTTTTAAATATTAAAATATATAATATATATATATATATATATATATAAGTATGTGTGTATATATATATTTTTTTATATTTTATATTTATATATATATATAATAATTATATATAAAATAAAAATTTTTGAAAGTATTTTGACAGTTTAAAATTCAATTTTCAGAAAAAATTTAGAAAAACATCCCAAAAAAAACAAACGTAAAACCAAAACACCTACTTCACTCCACGCCCTTCTCCCAAAGCCCCCTCATACACACACACAATCTGGGCCCCCCCTTTCCCCCCCCTCCCCGCCAACACACCCCGAACAACAAAACATGACACTTCGCATGACTTCATCTCGTTGATGAATGGGAGGCCGCGACCTGTGATTGCGTCATCTGCAAGAACGTGTCCCAAAGTGTTTTTTTTTTTCCCTTTTTAAAGGTTTTTAGTGGGGAAAATTTTTTTCAAACGCACTGCATAAAGGGGGAGATCGTGCGTGAAAAGGGTGGCGTATACAAATTCGTATACTGTATGAGTTTGGTACAAGTGAGGATTTTATTTTTTTTTTTTTTTTCGTCTAATTCGTCTCTTTTGCTGTGTCTCTATCCAAAAGGGAACCCCCCCCCCCCCCCCTCCTTTTCTCCCCTCCTATCTTCTCTCTCCTCTTCTCTTTCTGTATAGAAAAAGGAAAGAAAATGAATACGGGGAATCCTTTTCCCTCCCCCTCTCTCTCTCTTCTCTCTCTCCTCTCCTCTCTCTCATCCTCTCTCTCTCCCCCTCCCTCTCTCCCCCCCCTCTCTCTCTCTCTTCTCTCCCCTCCCTTTCCCCCCTCTCTC
>NC_061852.1:153026-155526 GCF_019202785.1 Penaeus chinensis | reverse complement strand
CTTCCAGAAATTCCACTCGGGGGGCCCGCCCGCAACAGCGGGTGGAAAAACAATCTTTTTTGCTTGATCAAAAGAATTCTCAGTCCAAAGCGAATGGGACGGAAATGCGTTTTGGGCCTAATATGATACAAACGGTATATGCGCATCTATTATATGGTATATATAAATATATAATATATATATAAAAATATAAAAAATATATAATAATAAATATATAAAATTAATAAAAATATAAATATATAAAATATATATAATAATATAAATATACATATATATATGTATATAAAAAAATTAATATAAAAAAAAAATATATATATATAATATTATATGTAAATATATTATATATATAATATAAATAATATATAATAAAATAATATATAATATATAATATAAATATGCATGATAGAAATATACTATATATAAACATATTAACATAAAAAAATATATTATATATGCATGTAATTAAATAACTAAATATATACATTGTAACAAAAAATATAAAATATATTTTGTGTGTGGTGTGTGTGGGTGTGTGTGGTGTGTTATGATTAAATTAAATATAAATATAATTATAAATATATATAATTTATATATAAATAAAAAATCATTTTATTAAAAAATACAAAAAATATAACAAAGTTCAAAAATATATATTTATATAAAATATATATTATATATATAATATATTGGGGTTTTACATATAAAAACATTTTAAAAAACAAACCCCACACAAACAAAAAATTGATATTATATATAATAAATTAAAAAATAAAATAAATTTTAATATACATAATATACAATAAACTAATACCTCATCACACACACAGACATGGGTGTGGGGGTGTGTGGTTTTTGTCGTGCGGGGGGGTGATGGTGTGTGTTTTGTGTTGGGTGGGTTTTGTTGTGTTTGTGTTTGTTATTAAAAATATAAAAATAAATATAAAAATATATATAATAAAATAAAAATATAATTATATATATATATAAAAAAATAACATATTATATATTTAAATATATATTTATATATAAAATTTTAATATATAAATATATATTAAACATAAAACAATATATATTAAAAATATATAATATAAATAAAAAAAAAAAAAAAAAAAAAAAAAAAAAAGCAGGGTCGTCAGAAGCTTGGCATAAGTGGGGCGCGCTGGACCGCGGTTTATTTGGAAGGGGGTCCAATCATAGGGTGACCTGTATATAACCTCTCAGAAGTGTTTATAAGTACATATAATATATATAAATTTTAATATATATATAATAATATGTGTGTTTTTATAAATATATATATATATATAATATATTGTGTGTGTGTGTGTTGTGGTGGTGTGTGTGTGTGTTTTTGTGTGGTGTTGATATATAAAATAAAATATATATATATAATATAAATAAAAATATATAAAAATTATTTTATATTTATATATGTTTTTTAATATATATATAAAATATATATATAAATATATTTAATATAATATATTATTATTATTTTATAATACATAAACATAATAATATTAAATATAAATTTTTATATATTTTAAAATAAATAAAAAATATATATATATATATATATATTATATAATATTATTATGTTAAAATATATATTAATAAAAATATAAAAATACAAATTTAATATATTATAAATATATACATATATAAAAAATATATATATATATTATATATGTAGTATGTATGTGTAAAATAACATATATAAAAAATTATATAATATATATAAATTATATATAATTTTTGTGGTGGTGTGCGTATGCATTTGCATGTGTGTGCGGGCGTGCGGGCGTGTGCGCGCGCGCGCGTGTGTGTGTGTGTGTGTTTGACTAGAAAATGAAAGGGAAACGGTGACTTTAAAATAATTTTCTTTAGGGAACCCTTTAGAAAACTAAGAAACCTATAAAAAGGGATAAAATTCAAAACAAAACATAACTAAACAGACGAAAGAAATGGAGTAATAAATCGATAAACACTAGGACACACTGATGTAAATGTGGCATCAAATTAATGCATTAAAGAAATTTACTCCAACGAAAGTAGTAGAAATGACGCTTCGCTACCTTCCGGTTTTCTCGGTTTCTAAGAATTTCTGCTTCTTTCCTTTCTCGGCCCCCCCCCCCCCCCCCACTCTCTCTCTCTCTCTCTCTCTCACTCTTCCTACTTTTTCCTCTCTCTCTCTCTCTCTCTTTTCTCTCTCTCCCCTCTTTCTCTTCTCCTCTTCTCTCTTTCTTTCTCTCTCTCCCCTTTTTCTCTTCCTTTTCTCTTTCTCCTCTCTCTCTCTCTCTCTCAAACTCTCTCTCTCCTCTCTCTCCCCTTCTTTTTCTCTCCTCTCCTCCCCCTCTCTCCCCTTTTTTTCCCCTTTTCTCTCTCTCTCTTCCTACCCTTCTCTCTCTCTTCCTCTCTCTTTTTTTCCTTTTTTCCCTTTTTCCTCTCTCTCAAACCCTCTCTCCCCTTTTCTCTCTTTCTCTCCCCTCTCACCTCTTTC
>NC_061852.1:148026-150526 GCF_019202785.1 Penaeus chinensis | reverse complement strand
ATTAATCTAAAAAATATATCCTAATTTATTTATCCAAATTTAAAGTTTTAAAAATAATTTTTAATGTGTTGGGTTGAAAATTTTGTGTGTGGGAAATATAAATATTTTTGTTAATTTATATTTAATTATTTAATCAAATAACCCATTTTCTATTAAACATTATAACTAATTTTATATGCTTTTTAATATGTAAATTTCCCCTATTAAATATTTAAAAAATTAATATATGCGGGGATTTTTAAATATCCTTTTTCTATAATTTTACATATTAAATTTATATTATTGCTGAAAGGGTAAATACCCCCTTTATTTTTTACATAATATTATAAAAATATATTATAAAAAATTTAAATATATAATAATTTTAATAAATTAAAATTTTATAAAATTATTACATATAAATAAACTTAATTACAAAAATAAAATTTTTTAACAAAACTAAACCCCAAATTAAAATAAAATAAATAAAAACAATCCTTTTTATCCACTTTCCATTAAATAGAATATAAAAAGGGAAAAGAAAATGTTGGAGCTGACATATACTCAGCCGATTTTCTGTGTACAATTTGTTTCTTTCTTTGTTACGTTAACTAGCTTACGTCAGTATTAATTTTCAATTTATTTTGTGTGAAACTCACTTTTTTACTAACATCTTGCAATTTAAGTTGAATTGGGGGGCTTTGTAAAGGGTTTGTGTTAGTGATGGTTTCCCAATTTAGTTATGTTCATAATTGTACGTATGTGTTGTGCGTATATGGTGTGTGTGTGAGGTGTAAGTGTCCCTTTGATTCTTTTATTTTGGTATCCTCTGGGATATAGATTATCTCGGGCTTATTAAAACAATTGTATTTTCATAAATTATATTGCTCACACTATACATCACAAATACACTGAATAGAACACGGGAGTTATCAGGAGTGCCGTCAGTGAAGTGTTGGAGGACGAACTATCCGAGCCAAAACTGTCATGCACCAGGGGTGAATTAGCACAAGATAGTCACTGGTAGAGCGGGCTGCAGTTGTCAGCTACTCAGCACTAATAGAAGGCCAGCAGATATCAGCTACTCGGCCACAAATAGAAGGGCTGCAGATATCAGCTACTCGGCCACAAATAGAAGGGCTGCAGATATCAGCAACTCGGCTTAAATAGAGGCTGTAATAAATAGTTCGTTAAAATAGTTTTCTGCCTTAATTTTCACTATATCACTTCACAGCACTTCACCGTATTTTATTCTTCACCATTCACCATTGAATATATAGATATATACTCACACAATATGTACAAACTAAATAAAGTGGACTTGCAAGTGTTCAGGTGTGGAGCTCGGAGTAGAGTGGCAAACCATAGAATGGCAACCACCGATTATGGTTGACATGAGGCTTTGGTGGGGTCGAAGCTGCCATCCGAACGGTGGAGGCGAACCAAAGGGACACTTACACCTCACACACACACCATATACGAGAGAGAGAGAGAGAGAGAGAGAGAGAGAGAGAGAAGAATAGGAAGAGAGAGAGAGAGAGAGAGAGAGAGGTGGATAGTTAGATACACACACACATAGATACATGTATATGCATGAACAGAAAATAAATAGCGACGTCGATAACACACAGTCTATGGTAAACAGAGAAACCGCCGAAGCAAGACCTGAATCAGGGTCACAGGAGACGGACGACCCGTGGGAAACTAATCCCGGGAAAGCTTTACCTCATAAAATTGTCCTTGGCACCCCACTGACCAGCACTTGGGTTAAAATTAGGTGCGTTCTTTATTAAAAGAGATACTGACTTTTTTTTTATAGCGAATAAGGAGATTTCTGGTACAGTTTAGCGGTATTTTTTATCAAATATTTTGTCGTTTCTGTTTTTTTTTTATGTTTTTGTCGTTTCTGTTGTTTTTGTTTTTATGTTTTTGTTGTTTATGTTGTTTTGTTTTGTTTTTGTTGTTTATGTCCCTCTTTTTTATCAAGGGCTAGGACGGACCTGTCCCGTGAAAGGACAGGCAGGAATTGGCGGCTTCCTGTATGTATATATATTTATATACATAATATATATGATATATAAATATATATACATATATATATATGTATATATATATACATATATACACATATATATATATATATATATGGTTAATGATTAATGGTTAAAAGCAAAATGAATGAGCTAGGCATCAAAAGGGCATAGTAAAGGGCAGTGAAGGGCGGTTGAGTTATTGCTTAATTGCTACACGACAGCTATCATGATTAATAGTGAAAAGTTTAAAGCTGGGCGAAGGAGTTGATGAGTGAATGGGTTAAGGTCGGGTTAGGTAAAGGGGTTAGATCAAGTGAAGGATATGTATGTATCTGAAGGAGAACAGGTTGTCAAAGCAGAAAATTTGAGATGAAAGTCTCTTGAAGGCAGATAATGGATGGGTTATAAGAAGAAAGGATATGACGAAGGTCAGATCAGTGAGAACGGAAACCGCGAATATACCAATGTAGAAGAGTTATACTTTAGTT
>NC_061852.1:130526-133026 GCF_019202785.1 Penaeus chinensis | reverse complement strand
ATGCTGTGTAATGATAAGTCTACTGTGGCAAATGATTCATGCAGGTCCCTTTTCCAAGAGATTTAGGCGTAAAATCCTTTCGCTTTTCCTGAGGGTTAGTTAGTGTGCGCTGTTGAATTAGGAATGAGGTATGTAACATGTGCAAACTCGGATTATTCGTGTATGAAAGCTATATTTGTTTTCACGTTCATAGGCGTACATCTGTAAGTCTTAATATCTATTCAGCTATCTATGCTGATTATCTATCTGTTTATCTACCTATATTATCCATCTGTGTATATATGCATGTATGTATATATGTATTTATCTATCAATCTATCTAGGAATCAGTCTATCAATCTATCTACATATCTATACATAAATAAACTAACCCCCACACAGCAATTTCACCGACGCTTTGCCCACGTTTTGTGGTTGAAGTTCTTATTGCAACATCAAACCGTACAAGGCTGTCTATATCAACGTTAGATCCTGATTCTGTCTTGAAATATTGTTTGTTTCATTTCTTTTATTAGGGTTGTGTTAATTTTATTTCCTTCCTTTCTCTCTCACTCACTTTCTCTTTCTCTTTCTCTTTCTCTCTCTCTCTCTCTCTCCCTCTCTCTCTCTCTCTCTCTCTCTCTCTCTCTCTCTCTCTCTCTCTCTCTCTCTCTCTCTCTCTCTCTCTCTCTCTCCCTTTCTCTCTTTCTCTCTCTCTCTCTCTCTCTCTCTCTCTCTCTCTCTCTCTCTCTCTCTCTCTCTCTCTCTCTCTCTCTCTCTCTCTCTCTCTCTCTCTCTCTCTCTCTCTCTCTCTCTCTCTCTCTCTCTCTCTCTCTCTCTCTCTCTCTCTCTCTCTCTGTTTGTCTGTCTCCCCCTATCTCTATAATTTATTCTTTCATTTATTTATTTATTTACAAGCATGCTTCTTTCACCCGACTTTATGCGTGAGGTCCTTCCTTCCCGGCAATCCATCATTTTTAAAAGGCTTTTTTCCCCAAGAACTCGGACTTCTTAAGCGCAACATCCAATGAATCAAAGGCTTAATGCTCCCACTCCCTGCTATACTTAGAGAGATGCGTTTGACTCATTTATTTATTTATTTATTTATTTATTATTATTATTATTATTATTATTATTTTAGTCTTTACTGATGACAAAATTACAGCTTTGTCTTTGTCGTTTCGTTCTTTTTTTTCCTTTTCCTGTCTTGTATAAAGATATCGTTGCCAGCATTTGGTGTTATTGTCAATAATCGTTTCTTCCTTTTTTTACGTGTAGGTTGTTTATGATTTACCCTTTTTATCTTCCTCCTCTTTATTAATATTATGGTTATGTTTGCGGTTTTTGTCATCATTATTATTATCATTATTATCATCATTAATATTATTATTTGTATTATTGTTATTATTATTATTATTATTATTACTATTATCATTATTATTATTTTCTTTTTTATTCTTATTATCATCATTATTATTTATTATTATTATAATTATTATTATCATTATTATCATTGCTATTACCATTATTATTATTATCATCACCACTACTATTATTGTCATTATTGGCATTATTATGACTATTATTGTTAATTTTGTGATAATCATTATTATTGTTATCATTATTATTTATCATTAGTATCATTGTTGTCATTATCATTTATCATTGTTATCATTACTCTTAGTATTACTATTAGTATTATCCTTATTATTATTATTATCATTATTATTATCATTATTAATATTAGTAGTATCATTATTATTATTATTATTATTATCATTAAATCATTATTATTATCATTATCATTATTATTATCATTATTAGTAGTATCATTATTATTATTATTATTATTATTATTATTATTATTATTTTGTTGTTGTTGTAATCATTATTATCATCATTATTATTATTATTATTTTATCATTATTACTATTATTATTGGTATCATTATCATTATTATGATCATTATCATTATGAATATTATCCTTATCATTATTATTGTTATTATCATTACTGTAGTTATCATTATCGTTATGCTTATTATTGTTATTATTATTGTTGTAATTATTATCCTTATATTTTTTATCATAAGTACCATCATTATTGTTACTATTATCATTAACATTGTCACTATCATTATCATCATCACCAGTAGCAGTAGCAGTGGTGGAAATGACCCTTATTGTCATCACCATTATCACTATAACTAAATGGAGTTAAGAGTCATTAGCAACGCTTCCCACTTTATGCTTATTTTTGGCTTATCTATTTCAGCCCATTAGTTTTGGGGTATCATTATCTTAGTCCTGATTATCGTCATCACCATCATCTTGTTCTGAGTATTATTTTTTTTCAGCCTGCCTCTATTCATGATCATTATGGAAGATTATTTTAACTACCGCTATTCAGTTTGATTCATGTCAATCTTGTTAAACTGTTATTTGTACTTTTCCCTTTAAAGGTTTATAATTCATGAAACAAACTAAGAGAGAGAGGGGGGAGAAAGAGAGAGAATGAGAGA
>NC_061852.1:83026-88026 GCF_019202785.1 Penaeus chinensis | reverse complement strand
CTTCCGTCATATCCTCCTCCTCCTAGTTTGCTGTCGTTGCTGTCCATCCTGTTCTCGTAAGCTCCCAGTCTTCTCTCTCTCCCTCCCGCCCTACTCTCCCTCCCTCCGGCTATGCTCTCCCTGCCCCCTGCCCCTAACCGGCTTTCTTGCCCTCCGCTGGCACCTGTCAGGGACGACCTCTTCGGGGCCAGGGGAGGGGGCGTGTCCTCAACTTCCAGCTGGTCGCGGGGGGGGGGGGGGGGGATAGATTAGATCCCGTTTGGTACTTTTGGTACTTCATTCTATTGCTCGGAATTGCCGTTCTAAGTCATTCACTGGCCCCTATCATGATGTTTATCTTTTTTGTTATTCTGCTTTTTTGTTTTTATTATTTATCTGTCACTAACCCAGTCATAATTGTTCTGCATTAAAACACGCTTTAGATATGATTATACATATAGATACATATACAAACACACACATATATATCCAACATCCAATGTGCATTTTTTAAACAATAAGTGCAAAAATAAGTCTCTCTCTCTCTTCCTCTCGCCCTGTCTTCCCCTATTTCCCTTTTCCTCTCTGTTTCTCTCTCTTCTCTAAGTCTCACTCTTCTCTACTTCTCCTCCTCCTTTCTCCTCTTTCATTCATCGACTCCCTTTTGTTAGTCAAATAAGTAAAATTCCTTTATGCTTCTGGTTTCGGATTCTTCATAAAAAGGGGAGGGGGACACTAATGCATTTTTTAAGGTCGAGTGTTCATTCCGAAGCCGAAATATATCTTCTGAATTTAGGCTTTTTTTTCCCAGGTCGTTTCTCAGGCGTAGCTGGCTGGATGCTAGAGTTCGAAGCGGCGAGGCGGAGGGTAGGTTGTGGCCAGCTGCACGTCGGGGTCGTGGGCTGACGACCCCCTCCCTCCGAAGCCCGAGCCCCCGTACGGACCCCCCCTCGGCCTCCAAAACCACCTCCTCCTCCTCCTCCTCCTCCTCCTCCTCCTCCTCCTCCTCCTCCTCCTCCGAATCCTCCTTCTCCTCCTCCTCGACCACCATCTCTTCTGTCATATCCTCCTCCTCCTAGTTTGCTGTCGTTGCTGTCCATCCTGTTCTCGTAAGCTCCCAGTCTTCTCTCTCTCCCTCCCGCCCTACTCTCCCTCCCTCCGGCTATGCTCTCCCTGCCCCCTGCCCCTAACCGGCTTTCTTGCCCTCCGCTGGCACCTGTCAGGGACGACCTCTTCGGGGCCAGGGGAGGGGGCGTGTCCTCAACTTCCAGCTGGTCGCGGGGGGGGGGGGGATAGATTAGATCCCGTTTGGTACTTTTGGTACTTCATTCTATTGCTCGGAATTGCCGTTCTAAGTCATTCACTGGCCCCTATCATGATGTTTATCTTTTTTGTTATTCTGCTTTTTTGTTTTTATTATTTATCTGTCACTAACCCAGTCATAATTGTTCTGCATTAAAACACGCTTTAGATATGATTATACATATAGATACATATACAAACACACACATATATATCCAACATCCAATGTGCATTTTTTAAACAATAAGTGCAAAAATAAGTCTCTCTCTCTCTTCCTCTCGCCCTGTCTTCCCCTATTTCCCTTTTCCTCTCTGTTTCTCTCTCTTCTCTAAGTCTCACTCTTCTCTACTTCTCCTCCTCCTTTCTCCTCTTACGATACTTTTTTTCTTGTTTTCCCTTCTCCTCCCTTATCTTTTCCTCTCCTTTTACATCACACTCTTCACCTTCACCTCCCTCTTTCTCTCCCTCTCCTTCTCTTTCTCCTTCTAGCTCATCTCCCTCTCCCTTTTCATATTCTTCTCCCTCTCTCCCCAGCCTCTTTTTTTTCCCCTTCTATTGCAAAGACCCCATGATTAGTAGAATACCAGCACCTCTTTTACTTGCATTTTGACGGCATCGTTAAAGTCAGACACCCAATGTCGACTCTGTTTTCTTGACTCCTCTCATCAAAGTCTCTCAGTGAAACCTAATTTGACCCCAACTACCTCATTTCGCTCCAGAAAAAGTCCTCGACACGAGACAAAAGAAATTGTATTTTTCATTCCGGTATTTTCGTACACCTTGTAGCATTGAACATCGCTGCCTCGTGACTTTCCGAATCCTAAATGAGATCTTTCCATTAGTTGGTTGTAACGTTGTCCTAACGAGGAGGAAAAAATAAAACTTGTTTTCTGTATCTTTGATGAACTTTGGTACGTCTTTGATAACTTAGTAAGTACTATTTTATTTTTCTCGATTTCGTACGAATTTGAGGCATATTTTTACGTTATTTATTCATTAGTATGTTGAATGTTGAGTTAATGGCTGTATATTATTGTCATTGCGAACATTATTATTTGTATTATTATCATCGTTTGCTTTATAATAATTATTACCATCTTTGTTACAATCATTATCAGTATCATTATCAATATTTACATTGTTTTTAGCACAATAATAATATTCTTTATTATTATAATTATTATCAGTATCATCATTATTATCAATTTTGTTATCATTATTATTGTTATAATCATCATAATTGCTAGTGTTATTCCTATTACTATTATCGTTATCTTTGTTATGTTTAACATCATCACCTCATTATTATTGTTTTCACTATTGGTATCATTATTTTAATTATTGTCCTAAATATTATCACCACATTTTCATCATTATTATCATCTACATTTGTGCAGCCTACTTCAATGTGTCTTTTCATTCAAAAAGCAGAAATTATACTGTATATTAGTCTTTACAAACACATGTATATACTGCCATATTCGCATATATGATTATACAGCTTAATGAGCTTTTTTTCAAGTCGACTCACCTTATCTTTCTCAGTTCCCTTTGTCATCTCAAGTAATCTCCCTTTGACCCAACTACCTGTGCTGTCTCTATTACATTCTCTCCCTAAACTTATGCTGCCCCGTATTCATGTTTCCCCCCGACTACCTGTGGCTCTCAGTGATGTCATTATTTGTGATGTCATTATTACCCCGTCTTTCATCCAACTGTGATGCCTTTGACGTCACCTTTTCACCGTTAATCTCGCTTTCACCCAACTACCTGTGGCGTCTCGCTAATCAACCAACCACCTGTGGCATCGCTATCATCTCTCTTTCACCCAACTACCTGTGTGTGCGTAGTCGTAATGGAATCCAAATTGTTGTCCTTCTCTACGTCACGGTCCATCAGGGCGGGGTTAGGCAAGGACCGGAAGCCTGTTGTCATTTGCTGTAGGTCAGAGAGGTCACAGAAGGTCAGAGGTCAGAGGTCACGTGTCTTGGGTCTTTTAGTGTTATTAGTGATAGTGAGGGTATTTGAAATGGTAAAAGTGATGCGGCGAAACGTACTGCAAAACAATGTATTGTAAAATAAGTCGGAAAACAATCCGACTCGATCTGCATTGCATTAATTATCGAGAGAGTTCTGTATTCCCTGGGATAAATAAGCAATGGGGGAGTTGCATGTTGTCCGTCTGTGCATACATGCAATTATCAATATTTCACTCAAGTCCTTTCACGTTATAATTAAATTAACGTAACATACAATCATGCAATCGTGCACGCAATTAATTAGATAGATAGAAATGACATAGAGAAATAGATAGAAAGATGAACAGATAGATAGACAGAGATATAGACTAATATATATATATATATATATATATATATATATAGAGAGAGAGAGAGAGAGAGAGAGAGAGAGAGAGAGAGAGAGAGAGAGAGAGAGAGAGACTGTTGATATAGATACAGATAGATACATAGATAGACACTTTTGGATTGATTAATTGGTTGATTGACTAATAGATCGAAAACAGAAAGCAAAATGTACTGATGGATAGATAGAAAGCAAAATGGCTATATTGAGAGAGAGAGAGAGAGAGAGAGAGAGAGAGAGAGAGAGAGAGAGAGAGAGAGAGAGAGAGAGAGAGAAATACAGAGACAGAGACAAACATACACAGAGCGAACTAGACAAATAAACCGCCAAGAGCATGACCCTCCAGTGAAGTGAAAACACCTCCTGACGAAGCCCGTGAGGACGACCTAACCTGTGCAGCGTTGTCATAGTTGATGATGCCCTGGTGTCTGGAGGGAGACCGTCTCATCGTCATGTCCCGGTTCGACGCCCTTGACATGACAGACGCCCGTGACAGCAGCGTCTGGGAGCGAACTAGGGGTGCCAAGGTCCGGCACTGGCACCTCTCGTGTTTCAGGGGATCGATGCAAGGCCCTACGAGCAGGCCAGGGTTGACGAGCTCCTTCATCTGTTGGGGAGGAGAGGAGGAGGAAAAGGGAATGAGAGGGGACGAGTGTGTGTGTGTGAAGGGGGGGGGGGGTATGTGTTTGGGGGGTATCTGAGGAATATGAGTGTGTAGGGGTAAGCGTGGGTGTGTGTGTGTGTGTGTGGTGGTGGGGGGGGGGGGGTTTGTTTGTGTGTGTGTGTATGTTTTTGTCTGTTGTATCTGTGGGTGTGTTTGTTTCTATGTGTGTGTCTGTGTTTATGTGTACCTACACATAAACACAGACACACACAAGGCCTATATGTACGTATATAAATAAAATGAAATTCCTGACATCCAATTTGTGGCTCTAAACCCCAATCCCTAGTGTTGAAATAACAAATAAATAAAACAATATCAACTTTATATAAATGAAACACAAACAACAGAGCTTGTGACTTTCAGTTTATATGACAGGTCCCCATATGTAATATAGATCCGTTAAAAATATAAAAGCAAATTCAATATAACTAATATAATATGATATAAATAATATAATGATATACCATATAACTTATATAATATGATATAACCAATGCAACTAACATAATGATATACAATATACCTAATATAATAAAATACACCTAGACTATACTAAACTATATTACAATGTGATATGATATATAGTATGATATAATACAGTATGATATGCTATATCATACATGATATGACATAGTAAATACATTAACCAATAGGCACTTTTTGAATAAATGAGACAACGCATTGGCAAAAC
>NC_061852.1:56679-70426 GCF_019202785.1 Penaeus chinensis | reverse complement strand
AAGAGAGAGAAAGAGACAGACGGAGAAAGATATTAGGTGTGGGTGTGTGATATATAATAGTATAGAAAGAGGCTGAGAAAAGATATAGGTATATAATACAACATGGGTAGGATATGTAGTCTTCCACTTTAAGTATATTTACTACTTGTTATATAAGTTTTGCATATTGTATATGATAGTTTTTCGATGCATAGACAAATACATGATTTAAAGATGTCTTGATAATGCAATGTAAATCATTTCCAAGGTTTACAGCTTCGACCCATACTATAATAAACCAAGACACGACGCTCAAGCAACTATAAAGTTTTCTATGCCACTGGGATTCATCATCAGTGAAAACAAATATTGTAAAATAAGGGCGGCCCTTTTTCTATCACAAAGGCGTGGCGTATTGGTGTGTTTATTCTTCCCGCACTGACTCATAAGTTTTTATTTTCTGATGTCCCTTATCGTTAACGATCGATGAATATAATAATCCAATTTCCCTAATGTACCAGGTGTTTTAATGTTGCAGTTAATGTTTGTTAAGTCTTTGCATTTCTTCTTGCGTCCCCATCGCCGCGATTACCTATGTGTGGATGAAGGAATCGCTTTGCATATACGTCATGTTGTCCAAACACAACCTCTTCATCACCAGCTTCTGCAAAACCTCCATGTGATGCCAGGGTACCATATACATATGTGGGCATTACCCTAACACTATCCCAGACATTGCATAGCGCACCTCCTACCTATGATATATTAACGGCTATGGTATGTGTGTGGCATACTTGGGTATGCGTGTAAGTGACACTAATAAGGCTCATTCCAGTCACAAACACTTTTACCATTACCTGAACTAGATAGGTAATAGGCGAGGATGTCGAGAAGTGGACTGACCTGCAGCAGATACAAGTATAACGAGATGCCATTTCTTGGACTACATGGGGTATTCGTCCTGTGTCATGTATTCCACATTTTGATGCCTTTTGCAACACTCTTCACAGAAAATGGGGTGTAGATGACAGGTTTAGTAACCAACAAACTTATACACTGTGACTGGTGCAGGACTATTGCACAATCCATGATGGCAACTCAGACTGTATGTTAGACTGCCTGATAATGACGCATTGGCACTTTAGGATAGCAAGAGACTTCCAGGCACGCTCATGAAAAGTGTGGCTTGAGAAGATCAACAACATGTAAGGAATTCTAGATGGGTAAAGGACCCTGCTAGTCGGCTCACCAAAAGGGAACCTCATGGCTGGAGTGAAGAGTGATGTGCAATGCAGTCTCACTTACATTAGACCTAATTAATTAAAGGAACTAATAAGTCGTAAAATGCGAATGTTGAACTTTGTAAATCACAAAGATAAGGCCCTCACCGAGGTAGACCGCTACATCACATTTGGAAGAGGGTAGGTCACGAAAACAGCTACCATTGACTACCTTAAGATGGGACGTGGAAGGAGCCGAGTTCACAGTTCTTTGAAGATGTATTCACTAAAACGCCACAAGTGCTAAGCAACATTAAACAGATCGGAATGGAAATTCACACCAAGAGAGATGGTAATAGTCTGATGTAACATATACAACTTTTCACTCCCACCAGAAATACCTGGTTGGTTTTATTCAGATACTTCTCCTCTTCCAAAAATATGCAAGTTTTCTTTCTTCATTTTTTTGTGTGTTTAAGCCTGTAGTATTTCATAGTGAAATCTAAACAAAAATTTAGTCGAAATGATAAGTAAGAAGTCTTATTCTATCTTTCACAGAAATCCTAAGATGAAACTCTACTTAAAATATGTCCAACTTCTAGAATGCTTCGGCTTCAGACTAATATTGGACACATACTAATGTCCCCAAAAAACTGTTCACGGGAAGAATGGCAAACGCGGTCTGCCGCTATGAGGTGGTGTGGGCGCAAGACAAGCAGTGGTAAAGACTGATATTAATCTGGGACCTATATAAAATATATGTCGTGTGTTGTGTGGTGTTTGTGTTCAGTGTGTGTGTGTGGTGTGTGTGTGTGTGGCGCCGCGTATATAATGTTGAATGTCCGCGCACTCAACTCACACACACACACACACGCACATACATACATACAGACATACATACATACATACATACATACATACATTACAATAATACATATATACCTATATACATGATATACATATATACATATATACTATATAATACAAATATACAAATTATACAACATACATACTATACATACATACATACCAGTACACATACATACAGCTGCATACAATACATACATACATACATACATACAAATACATAATACATAATCACATATACATAGAATACAATATATACATATAGACATATAAACATACATACATACATACATACTAAATACATACATACAACACACACACACACACACACACACACACACACATATATATCATATATGCATATAAATGTGTTTCTATATTTGTTATATATACATTATATAATATGCGACACTCTCCGAAAAACTGTCGAATACAAAAATCGCCTTTCTACTTCCTCACCCAAACCCCATCCTTACCATTCTAACAAATCGCCCTAAATCCTCCTCTCTTAATCACCCACCGCCTTCCCTTAACCCCTCTGCCTGCAAGCCTACAATTTATCACATATAAAATGCATGGAGATTCGTTATAATAGAGTGCGTATATGACGCTCAGGCAGACACGGTTCTAACCGTTGTCCTCGAGTATGAGCGCCTATGCACGGAAATGCGCAGGGGTATGATTAAATGATCCATGCTAAATGTTGTATGCAAGAGACGCAATACACATGCGGACTAACTTATGATGTTGTATGTGTATGTTATGTATATGTACGTGCGTGTATTGCATATATATGTATGTATATGTGTAGGTGTGTATAATTCGTAAAAGTTAGACGTATATGTGTGTGTGTATGGTTATGTAGGTAATAGTCATATTATATATTTATATCTATATGTGTATGGTATGTATAGTACATGTATGGTATATAGATATGATATGGTATATATATATACATAATATATATATATATATTATATAGTTGTATATGGGTATGTGTGTGTGTCGAAGAATTATGGTGGTAGGTGGGATATGTATGTGTATATGTGTGTAGTGTATGGAAGTATGTATGTTGTATATATATGCGCAAGATCAGGGTATTTACATTAGATATTGGGTGAACACATTATGTACTCTTAAACGAGTGTGTGGCATACAAGTATACTAAGCGTATGTATGACTATAGAGATGTGTATGTTATAGTTATCAAGATAGTATACGCAAGTATGTGGGTGCATATACACGGATGTGTGTAACATAAGATCTACTCATGATGTCTATTCTTATGTAGGCATGTACAGTGTGTAGTTGTGTATTATGTAATAGTATAATGCATATATATGCCTAGAGCATATGTAAAGCTGTATGCTTGCATTGTGCATGGCACATCAATGAACATATGTATAGTACTTAGTAGTTTGCGGGTGAACAACTATGACTGCAACTCTTTTTTACATACGCAATAAATGAAATCAGTTTATGAAAGACAATCCCACATATATGTAATCTGATACTCAGAGAAGCCCCATTCTCTCACGGGATTATAACCGTGAATGAGCAGGCCTTTGCGATGTTGATCGTAAGTCCACACTAGACAGGGGCAGTCTTGCGGGAGGGGCTATCACTTGGCCATCCAAGCTAAACACCCCCCCCCCATCCCCCCTCCACCAAGATACATCTAGCCAACTGGTGGGTGGGTGGTACTCGGCAGTCTGCTTCCCATCAAACACTAGAGCTGCACAAACAGACAAACGGGCCCTCAGTCCCCGGTGTGGCGGCGATCAGGAGTCTTCGAAGTAAGAGGGGTTTAAAATCTCCGGCTAAAATCAGGCCACCCACGTTTGATGACTTTTTTTATATACAATAGAAGGAAAAAAGAACGGAATCCGATTACCAGCATTACTGAGGATCTCTCAACCCCCACAAGGGGGGGGGGGTGGGGGGGGGGGGGGGGGGGGGGGGACCCCCCCCCACATGGGGAAAGGGGGGGGGAACCCCAAAACCACCAACACAAACACCCCCTTTGAGAATTGGTTATGTGACTGTTTGTTAATTTACTACAAAGAACGAAATTACTTAATAGATGTCACGTGCTTGATAGAAGCAATCTAGCAGTGACAAGCAGAATTAAGTTTACGTATTCACAAATTTTAAAAGATATAGTGGAATTCTATATTATAAGCGAAGATAGCTTCAGTAACAATAATAAAACTAAACTATAGAACAACTTAAAGATGTTCCAAGTCTATGCGGCCACAGTGATGATGAACTATTTTTATTTACTACTGGGAAAGTAAAAACCCATTTCACAACTAATTATGGAGACTTGTAAATGCCAAATGGGTAAATAGACAGGAGAAACCGTAATGGAAATCCCGGAATAGGCACTACGAATGAGAGGGACAAATGCTAGTCTATTTGGCGGTGGCTCGACACTCAAGCGATGACGGAATTGTATAGACCTTATATAAATGCAGGGAAATTAAAACTTAAACTAGCAAATCTTTTAAACAAATGCTTCTCAACAGAAAAACTCCAAAAGCCATGAAAAAAAAAATTGATGACATAAAAAGGAGGCAAAAGATCTAAAAAACTACCGACCTTGACTTTCCTTTCAGTTACTTACAAACTGTTCACAAAAGTCTTCTCAACTCGCATCTGTGACAATCTGGATTTAAGATCAGCCTAGAAAACAGTGATTCTCAACATACAGACCAATCCACATGCTCACAAAAGTCCAAATATAGAAACATATAAATGAATATAGGAAACCCCTGTAATATATAAAGCATTTGACTACACAAAAGCACATTTACTAAAGCTAGTCGAAAGACAGGGAGTATAGAAGTAATATCTAAATATCGGAAGGTATAGATGAAAGGACAGCAACCAGCAAGCTCACAATAGAACCGATAAAATCCCAGTTAAAAAGGTTTAGACAGGCGATACCATCTCACCAAAACGGTTTACAGCTTTCCTCAGAAATATTCAAGATGCTAAGAAGACCGAAAGGGGAATAAACATTGGGGACGAATATTTAAACAATATAGACATTGCAGAATACACTCTGCAATGACTTTGCAAACGAAATGCACATAATATAAACGATGTGAATAGAGATATCCTTTAAGCGGACTTAGGAATTATAAGGAAAAAGACTAAGAGCAGTGTCAACAGTAAGAGTTCCAATTCGAAACTCCTCTAGCGAAGAGGAAATTAACAGACACATCAATCTGAGCTTGACGCCTTCGGCAGACACAGTAGCCATGCTAAGAGGGGCTCCTACCTTTATGTTGAAAAGAAAATCTTGAACCAATGATTCCTCCAAGTTATGAGCAATGGATCAAAAACGTGGACTACAACCAAATTACTGAAGAGAAACTAATAAGTGCCCAGGATAGGGATTGTGGATGGCGATGGGCAGGTGATACAAACCGGAACAGACACATGGTCAAAGAAAAGTAACAGACTGGGCTATTGATAACATAAAGAGCCAAGGGGCAGACCAAATGACAAGATGGCGTACGAATAACAAATTTGGGGCCAGGACTGAAAACGAAATACGCAAAGTTGAAATGGCTGATAATGATGATACATAGACATGCATGCATATATATACACACAGGCAGACAGGGTTTATAATAATATAGAGATATAATATATAGCATTCATTAATAAATATATATGTGTATGTAGATTATATTATGTAGATACAGGCATGTGAGTAGATATGTGTGTTGCTTTTATGCAATATCTCTGCACGCATACATATATATACTTATACACACAAATGCATAAATCTCTAGTTATAAAGAATATATAATAAGATATAGATACATACATATAACATGTTATCATAATTACATATACATAAACACCACACAACCATATTATGTTGATATAAGACATACACAATATGGATATATAATAATAGATATATACATATATATTATATATACTTTACATAGCAGGTGTATATATATGTAATATATATAGATATAATAGATATCTTAATAATATATAGATATAAAACATATACACATATATATACTATATATATGTATATAATATCCTATTATGACAATCTCACCCAAATTTACGACCGTGTCGTACCAAAGTACATTAAAGTGCGTTACGAAAGTAGTGTGCTGATTGTTCGTTGAGCATTGAGGATTCGCGAACCCCGAGGCGCAGCAGTCTAACGCTTGGGGGCGACGTGACTGAAAACGAGATCCTCGACTGAGCGGCCATTGCTTCATTCACATCCCATGTACACGGGTAAACGATGGTCTGTGACTTTGGAAATTGTTCGAACCTCGTGGAACCTTGTTGCATCTTGAAGTAACCTGGAGAAGGATATACGTTGTGTTTAGGGTAATGAGGTGAAACATAAGGAAATTAGTGGTGTTATTGATGTTATGCGGTATCCGGCTGTCTGGAATAAACGAGTGTATTTTAAATCGCCGTTTGTATTGTAAAAGAAATTATATTTTCAAGACAGATATTCATTTTGTATAATGTTTAATGTTTTGTGTGTGCAAATAATTAATGAAATAATTAAACGGTGAAATATAGTTAAATTTTTAAATAAAACCTACTGGTGAGAAGATTAACCGAAGATCTAAGAAACTACCCATGATAACCTATGGACTAGTAAGAAAAACGTTACAATTAAGAATTCTTAATTGTAATGAAAATACTGGAAATGATGCCGTAAGTAAAGATAAAGAAGGATTACTTACTTAAGTCTGCTACTAACATATCTAATAGAATAAGGACTATGAATGGAAACACTAAAATCATTTTGAAAACAGTATATTAGAAAGATAACTTTTTACACAAGGAAAACAAAATAATAACTTTCAAATAACGAGTGATTCAAAAATACAATTGATGATTATTCATAAACGTATAAATTCAAGAAAATAGTAAAAGCTACAAAACTTCACGAACTTCATTTCTAAGCTTTATTTAAGCTTATTTTCATACTTGTAAATATTCGCTGCTTCCCCTAGAACATCCTAAAAAGCTTAATTATACATAAACGATCAACCTGTACGCTGTACTGCAACTGGTACTAAACAAGCGGATTGGTTACTATATACAGATATATACATAAACCAATACACACTGCATGTGCGTATGTAGGTGTGTTGCGTATATTATATATTACACCCACATACATATATATTAAAATTATATAAACACACATACATATATATATATATTAATATATATATATATATATACACACACACATAAAAATATATAGATAATATATATATATATACACCAACACCCCCCACATACATATATATATAGTAATATATATACACCACTTACATATATATATATAAACAACAGAATAATATAGTATATATAAACTTTAGCACACACATAACTTATATTATATAATATAAGTATATATAATAATATATAAACACACATACTTATATATCATATATATACCACACATACATACTATAAAAAATAGTAAAAATATATAATATTGATAGATATAAATACATACATATATACTCATGCATATATATATGATATATAGAATATCTTTTCATATAAACAAATATACATTGATATACATATACAATATACACACAAACATGTGTGTATACATATAATAATATATATAGAAGAGGGATATATAAATTATAGATATATAATATATACATATATATACATAATCTCAAGCAATATATATATGTATAGTATTAAATATATTTTGATATATACATATATACATTGATATACATATGCAATATACACACATACATGTGTGCTTACATATATATATATAATAGTAATATATATATAGAGAGAGAGAGAGGGATAAAAAATTATAGATAAAAGATATATACCATATATATGACATATACACATATTATATACCTATAATGTATAAATCAGCACAATTAGATCATCAGTTATAGGATAACCAATATTAAATTACTGAAATTTTATGATAAATGAAATCACGATACTTCTCGCCTGCCAAGACCTTTGCATTAACACGTAAATCGCACATAATAATCCTCTATAACCTGGCATCAAAACACACTCCTCCCCCCAAACAACACAGAAACGCAGAAACCACGCACGCACGCGCGCGCCACGACGCGCGCACACACCGACGAGACAAGAGCGCACACACACAACACACACAATAGGAGACACACACACACACACCACACACACACAACACACCCAAAATACGCACAACAAATGACAGACGCACACGACGCACACAACGCACACTACGCGCACGATACGCGCACACCGCACACGCGCACACACGTACACCCCAAATAACCAGAGAACGAACACACGCGCACGCACACGTGCGCAGCGCGCAGAGCTATTTTGTAGAAAAGTTTCTCTCATTATCGCGCTCCAACTTCTGTCAAATGCACCACCATAATCACTGTTTGTACAGGAACACTGTTACCAGACCCAAACAGCCTGCTACATTTGGATAGCTCTCTTATTTTGTATACATTTGCACTTGATATTAATTTGTCATGTTATCGTATCTTTTACTTTTTAAAATACTGAATACGTAATGATAATTGTAACCATTAATAATTATCATGCTATGTTTTACTCCCGTAAAGATGTCAGAACTGCCATAGTAATGATCATATTGATAATATTGTTATTTATCTTTATGTATTTATGATGATGTGTCTCTTTAGCTATTCCAGTTACCAACAAACTGGGATTGTCCTGTAAGGAGCAAGATTGTTCGATGTTAACTACATATAATATTACTATTCCAAATTCAGTTTCTGTAAATCCATCGCACGTTAAGCGAAAAGTGTTCTTGTCAGTAAAGCCCCAGCTATGAACCAAATATTGCTTGCAATATTGGGACTTTCAAGGTTGCTTGTATAAATCATGTGTTCTCTGCTACAAATTATAAAAAGCCCCCTATTTTTTTTTTTTGACATGTGACGAGCAGGAATGTACTCCAAGGAGCACAGCTTTTTTAGTTTGTCGATAAAATGTGCAGATTTCCCGAAAAACGAACAAATGTATCTTTTCTATATTAGGGTTTATGCTTAAATCCTTATTAGGGTACAAGCCTCTGATCTGCAAAAAAATACAAAATATGGCACTCCCTCGCTACCCACACTCCACGTTTTTGATAGCAGAAAAAACAAGTCATTAACTGAAATAAAAGCAAACACTTGAGTGGCCAATAGCAATTAATAAAGTCTTTCTGTTTTAAAACCGTGCAGCGAAAATTATAGTTCTTAATGGAAGGTTCAAAAAGTGTGCTTAGTTGTCAAATAATAGTGAAAAAAACTGGTTGATTTTGTATTGTGAAGCAATGATGTTCTCGATTGATTTTAGTGCCGTTGTTCTTTGTTTGATTGTAAAACGTTGTAAAAATGCAGCAAAATAATAACTTTTTGGTGTTCTCGCTTGTTCGTTTCTGCTGGTTTTGTATTATATGCCCTGTTTTGTTCGTTTGTTCCAGAAATAAAAGTCGCTGTTTAATTTATTTCTTTTACATTTTCCATACTTTATACTAATTTAACTATTTTTTTATTGTTTCTATTACTGTTTTTATGTATTTATTTTTTTTAATATCTTTGATTGTATGACACTGCGTATCGACACTATTGGTAGAGGTTATGTGTAGATGTCATGCCCCAGAAAAGTTTATTCTCAAATTAGACAATACAATATTAACCCCGCAAGATGATAAATCGAATTACATCCAAGGAAAAAAAACTATGATGACTAGTAAATATTGCCAGTCCCATAATTACTATGTTTTAATAATATATACATATATATATAATATATATATAACACTGTAACAAGTATCTAAATTCCGGAAATAAAAAAGAAAATTGACAAAAGAATAAGTGAAATTCAAACTTAGTCACCTTTCCATATTTGCGAGTTTTTCAAATTCCGTGTGGTTTTTTATATATATAATAATAATATAATGCATATATATATAATATATATATATAATTTTATATACTATATATAAATATAAATATATATATATATATCAATATTATAATATAGATATAATATATAATAAATATATCCTAACAAACGAATATATATTAAAATATCTATATATATAAATATATAAAATAATATATAATATATATAAATAAATATATATATAATATATAAATATAGATATATAAATATACATATAATATAAATATATATAAAATATTTAATATATATAATATAGATATATAAATATAGTATATAATATATATAGATATATATACTATTATATATTTATTATAAAACAAATATATATATAAAATATATATATATATAAAATTTATATATATATTTATATATAAAATTTATTATAATATATAATTTATATAATATATATATATAAATATATAATAAGATATATATATATATATAAAAATATAGTTATATAAATATATTTATATATATATATATTTATATATATATTTATATATTATATATTTCTATATATATATATATATATAATAAATTATATGTATATATTAATATATATTATATTTAAATATATAAATAGTTTATATATATATTTTATCTATATATATATTCATATATAGTAATATATAATATTTAATATTATATTATATAATCTATATATTATTTATATATATATATAGTATATATATATATATATATATATTTATATATATATATTATATATATATATATATAAATATAAATCACACGAATTGAAAACTCGCAAATGGAAAAGGGACTAAGTTTTTTTTTAATTTCACTTATTCTTATTAGTCAATTTTCTTTTTTTATTCGAATTTAGAGTGTTATAATATATATTTATATATATATAAATATATAAATAATACAACAGCGTAATTATGAAACTTGGCGAATATTTACTAGTCATAATACGTTTTTTTTCCTGATGTAATTCGATTTATCATCTTGCCAGTTTAATATTGTATTGTCTAATTTGGAGAATAAACTTTTTCCCTGGGCATGACAGATACACAAAACCTCTAACAAAGTTCGATACCAGTGTCATACATATCAAAGATATTTAAAAAAAAATAAAAAATAAAACAGTAATAAAAACAATAAAAACAAAGTAAATAGTATAAAGTATGAAAATGTAAAAGAAAATAAATGTAAACAGACGACATTTATTCTGAACAAAGAACAAACAGGCATATAAACAAGACAGCAGAAACCGACAAGCGAGACACCAAAAAGTTACTATTTTGCGCATTTTCACACGTTTCAATCAACAAAGAACAACGAACTAAAAATCAATCGAGAATATCCCAGCTGCTTTCACATAACAAAAGCAAAGTTTTTCACGATATTATTTGACAAATAAGCACACTTTTTGAACCTCCATTAAGATATAATAATTTTGCGCAAGTGTTTAAAAACAGAAACAGACTTTATGACTTGCTATTGGCCACTCAAGTGTATGCCTTTTATGTCAGTTAATGAACTTGTTTTTCTGCTATCAAAACGTGAGTGTGGGATGCCGAGGAGGGTGCCATATTTTGTATTTTTTCTGCAGATCAGAGGCTTGTACCCTCAAAAGGAGTTACAGGCATATACCCAATATAGAAAAGACCTACATTTTGTTCTTATTATTAGGGGAAAACTGCACATTTTATCGACAAACAAAAAGCTGTGCTTGAAGTACATTCCTGCTCGTCACCTGTCAAAAAAGATATAATATTGTGCAATGAAAACATGTTTAATAAAAAGCAACCTTGAAAGCAATATTTGGAAAGCAATATTTGGTCTCATAGCTGGCTTTACTGACAAGAACTCTTTTCCTTTCACGTGCGATGGTTTACAGACACCGAATTTTGAATAGTAATAATTATATTAGTTAACATGACAATATAGGCTACCGTTACAGTACAATACCATTGTTGGAACTGGAAAGCTAAAGAGACCACAATCATAAAAACTAAAGAATAATAACAATATAATCATTATGATCATTAATAATGGGCAGTAATACAATCTTTACGGAAGTAAAACAATAGCATAAAAATATTAATGGTTACAATTATCAGTTACGATTCCATAATAAAATAAAAGATAAGATTAAATGACAAATTATATCAAAGTGCAAATGTATACAAACTAAAGAGAGCTACCCAAGAAGTAGCAGATGTTTGGTCAGGTAACAGTTCCCTGTACCAAACAGTGATATGGTGTGCATTTGACAAGCAAGTGGAGCGCCGATAATTTGAGAGAACTTTTTCCTACAAATAGCTCTTGCGCGCGCGCACGTGTGCGTGCGCGTGTGCGTGTGTGCGCGTGTGCGCGGTGCGCGTGTGCGCGTGTGTGGCGTGTGCGGTGTGGCGGGTGTGCGTGTGTGTGGTGTGTGTGGTGGTTGTGTGTGTGTGTGTGGGGTGATGTTGTGTGGCGCGTGGTGTGTGCGCGCGTGTGCGCGCGCGTGCGTGCGTGCGTTTCTGCGTTTCTGTGCTGTTTTGGGAGGAGTGTTTTTGAATGGCCAGTTATAGTGAATTTTATTGTGCGAGTTACGTGGTTAATGGCAAAGGTCTCTGGCAGCGAGAAGATATGGATATTCCATTATCATAAAATTTCAGTATTTAATATCTGTTATACTTTAACGACCTGATCGAATTTGTGCAGATATACATCTATAGGGGTTATATATATATGTTTATCTGTATATATATGTATATCACTTTATATCTATATTTATATATCCCTCTCTCTCTCTCCTATATATATATATATATATATATATATATGTAAGACACACATAATTTGTGTATATGAAATGTAATAACAAGTATATAGGTATATATCAAACATATATTTATATATACTTATATATAATGCAGAGTATATGTAATATTATATGTAATATCTATATATCTATATTTATATATCCCTTCTCTCTATAATGATTATAATGTATACACACATTTAATTGTTATGTTATATGTATAATCAATGTATATATGATATATGACAATATAATTTAATATATACATATATATATAGCATGAGTATATATGTAGTATATATATCTATCAATATATCTATACTAATATATATAAAAATATATGTATGTGTTATATATATATAAGATGTATGTGGTTATATATATATATATAATATATATAATATAATGTTATGTGTGTGGTAATATATCTATAATAGATTGTATGTGTATAATATATATGTATGTGTGTATATATAATATATATATTATATGTATGGTGTGTGTAAATAATATATATAATATATATATAAATGTGTGAGTGTATATATATATATATATAACTATATATGATATAAGTATGTGTGTGTATATAAATATAATAATAGGTTGTGTGTGTATATATACTTATACGCACACACATACTACCACATGCACTGTGTATATTATATAATATTTGTAACCAATCCCGCATTGTATACAGTGCAGTACAGCTAGGTTGATAGTTTAATGTAAAATTAAGCTTTAGATGTCTAGGGGGAGCAGCGATAATACTAGAAATGAAAATAGCTATATAAAGCTTAGAAATGAAGTTCGTGAGTTTTAGCTTTTACTATTTTCTTGAATTTATACGTTTATGAATAATCACAATTTATTTTTGATCATATTAGATGAAGTTATTATTGTATTCCTTTGATAAATATTTATC
>NC_061852.1:49814-52314 GCF_019202785.1 Penaeus chinensis | reverse complement strand
TTTAATCATGTCCTCGTGCATATTTTAGCGAGAGTGTTCCAAAGACTTGCAATTGATGTGAGAGTGGAGAGAGCAATTGAGAAAATCATTTTCCGCGTTCTTATATTTGCAGTTAAATATCTTGCCAGCGCTACGTTATAATGTGTCAGTTGTCATAACAGCAGTGAAATAATGATGATGATGAGGAGGATTATAATAATGAAGATGAGGGTTTATGGTAAAATTGAATTATACTGAGGACAAAAATGATGGTAAAAGATTACGATGATGATGGTAATTATAATTTATAGTAATGATAAAGTTTGTGGATCAATGATAATGATAATACTAAGAATAATAACAATGACAATAATAATAATAATAATAATACTAATAATAATAATAACAATGACAATAATAATAATAATAATAATAATAATAATAATAATAATAATAATAATAATGATGATAATATTATTATTGACAACAATAATAATAACAATAAAAAAAAATAGTAACAATAAAAAGAGTTCTACAGAGCCAACAGAAACGGTCGCCTCGAGTGAATGAATTGCTTTCCTGAAATCCGTTTCTTGCGCCGGGAACCGACTCTCGGCCCGGAGCGAGGAGGCGGCGATAATGCGCTCAACGCTGCACCACGGTGGCCTCGAATAAATATGGTAATGGTGATATTGAAAATTAGGAAATAAGGAAAATTGGAATGAAACTGAGAAAAATGATAACAACAATGAAATAATGACAATGATAGTAATAATTAAAATGAAGATAATAATGACGATGATATAAATAATTATAATGAAGATAATAATGATAATAATAATAATACAATAATAATAAAAAATAACAATAACCCAAAATAATAAAAACATAATAATAATAATAATATAAAATAATAATAATAATAATGAAAATAATATTATTAATGAATATGGTAACATTTAAAAATAATGAAAGGAAAACAGCCACAGTAAGAAAATGATATTTCTTAATTTAATTTTCTTAAATGTGGCTGTTTTCCTTTTATCTTTGTGTACACGTTACTGTGTTTTGTTAGTTTTCCATTAATAAAAATAGTATCAAAAATAATAATAACATAAAAATAGTGAGTTATTATTTAAAATTACTATTTATCACTATTGGGATGTAATTATATGATTATGCAGTTGGTAAGGATACTAATAATACTAATAAAATTAATACTAATAATGATAATAATAATAATAATAAAAGATAACAATAACAGCAACTACGATAAATAATAAGAAAAAACAACAATAACAATTAGATTATAAGAAATTTTAGTAATAAAATGTTTAAATAATAATAATATAACGATAAAGATAACAATATTTAACAATAATAATAAACAAATAATAGTGATTTAAATGATAATTGTTTTTGAAACTGCTGTAGAAAATAATGATAAAACCACCATGATTTAAAATGCACAAGAACTTAGGAGAAAATATCACGATCATAAAAAAAAAAAAAATCTTAGAATTTATAGTGGCAGTAAGTTTATTTACACAGTCGATGTACCTAAAACTTATCTCAGAAAGCAAATAGTATAAAATCAAATCTAAGAAAAAAATAAATCAAATCAATTCTACCAAGATACTCTCTAAAAAAAAAAAAAAAAAAAAAAAAAAATACGACATGAATCCGCTGATCCTTCTGCGCCGGCCTTGCCAAACCAGACGGAAACTTGCTCCCGCTCGAACGCCGCGGGAAATTGCAAGTCGACGCCCGCTGGACTCTTGAACGAACGGATTTTTTTTTTTTATTATTTCGTAATTTATTCTTTGTTATTATTTTTCTATCTAATATTTTTGTTATTATTAATGTTATTGTTACTGTTATTGTTATTATCATTATTATTATTATTTTTATTATTATTATTATTGTTATTATTATCACATTATTGTTGTTGTTATTATTATTATTATTATTATTATTATCATCATCAATATTGATTATTAATATTATTATTATTAATATTAATTATTATAAATTATAATAATCTTTATCATTTTCATTAGCATTATGATAATTGATATGTTACTATTATTATCATTTCCTTATTATTGTCATTATTGTTAATGTTGTCATTAGTGTTATTTTTTATTATTACTTTCATTATTATGCATTATTTTTGTTATCATTATGAACATTAGGGTTTATTATTGTTATTAATTGCAATTATCATTATTATTATTTTATTATTATTAATATTATTTTTGTTGTTGTTGTTGTTGTTATCATTATTATTCTTATTCTTATTCTTATTCTTATTCTTATTCTTATTATTATTATTAATTATTATTATTATTATTATTATACTATTATCATTATTATTATTATTATTATTATTACTATTATCATTATTATTATTATTATTATTACTATTATCATTATTATTATTATTATTATTATAACAAATTATCATTATTATTATTATATTATTATATAAAATATTGTTATTGTTGTCATTATTATATTT
>NC_061852.1:34974-37214 GCF_019202785.1 Penaeus chinensis | reverse complement strand
AGAAATTTTCTTTCTCCTGATCTTGTTACACCACTGCAGTTGGACTGAAGGTCGCAGAGGATTGTCAACCATTACACTCGCTTTGATTTACTTTAAATAGTTATCTAGCAATCCACAGATTGTTTCTTTGTATAGCCACTAGTATTTTTCTTTTTCATTTCTGTGTTTTTGGGGGGCTGTTTCTTTCATTGCCTCCTCTCTCTTTTTCTGTTTTCTGGTCTCTTTTTCCATGAGATTGTGCAGCCTTTTTTCGATTACGTCTATTATCGCGATAAACTGCGGACGCTGTTGTGTGTAGACGTTCTCGTCTAGCAATCCTCGTATCCACCGGCGCCGTGGATGGTTATACCCCGGCCATTCCTTGCCACACAGGGGATAATTTAGAAGCAAAAGAAAAAGGACATTATGTCACTAGCACAGAATATCCATTGTAAACAAAAATAATCAATTACTATGTTATTATTTATTGCTATCTAATAAATGATAGTTTTCCGAAGCTGACCATGCGTAAGATTATATTACACATTGTCCAGAATACAGCATTTGTCATGTGACTCCAAAGGCCATTGCCCTGTTGCCTTGCGTCGGATATGTCTTCCTAGAAATTCACGACTTCCCTTCATTCTACCCGGCAACCTTTCATTCGGTCCTTCCTGCCCATGGTCACCTCCTTTGGAAACGGCCACTACACGCGGTGGGTCCAGCAACGTCATTGGGAACCGTAGCTCCCTCTGCAATCTCTGGCTTGTTGTAGTTTGCACTCTCTTTTTCTGCGTTTCCTTGCCGAGTACTGCAGAACTGATTTTTATTTGTGGCCTCGCTCTGTTATTATATAAGCTCAGGGCATTATACGGTCCTCCGCAATAACAGCAAACTAGGCTTAATCTTTTCCCTTTTCATGTTTTGGTTAGCAGATTGTGGAGTCATGCTTCCTACCGCGAACCTACACAGAGCAACCTGCTGACAGGTCCATACCTGTGGCTCCTCAGGCAGCATTGAGGCACACACGGTGCATAACCCTCCCTGTTACCCCGCTCCAAGATGAATACTCTCTCTGGCCACTTCCCGTTTCACGGGGCAACGAGTCGACTCCGCTCTCGCCCCTGCCCTGTACGTGTGCTTCTTCACCAAACCAATCTATCATCTCCAGCAGAAATTCTGGGTCCAGTAATGTCGGATGCAGAAAGATAAACACCTTGGTCAAATTATCTTTCTTGGCCTTTGGGACAGTTATTACTGTTCCCTTGTATCGCTTAGTAGGCAGGACCTAGAGAGAGAGTGGGAGGGAGGGAGAGAGAGAGTGAGTGACGGAGAAGATGAGATGAGAGAGAGAGAAGCTGATAAGTGAGGAATGGCATAATAAAATGGCATCAGAGAATTGAGACGGAGGGCTGTTATGTATTCCGATCTGGCCCGCCGAAGTGGCTGTCTTCCGCTATATGTCTGAATATTCGCATTCGAATCTTAACTTCCTGTTCAATGGAGATTGAGATGAGACGGCTAATACTGTTAACATGAGCTGTTCCAACCTCTACTCCATAATATCAGTACCTTCGGCTCCATTGATTGTGCCTTTTGTTATTTTGTTGTATTCAGTCTTTAATGCAAGCATAGTGGAATTAAATTTCATCCCAAAGCTTTACTCTTTTCATAAAGGTAAAGATCAAAAATTGTAATTTGCAACCGCATTTCATAATTCAGTCTCCTATTAAATATTCAGTTTTAAATATTCAGCTTAGGGAATAAAAGGATTAGGGGGGGGGGGGGGCGAGTTAAGATAAAATACGTTTTCTTACGTTTAATTGCTTATCCTCTTTCATGCCAGTAAAAACACAGCGATGTAGTTTTCGTTAAACTAGATACTTTATTTACGGCTATTAGGACTACACTGGGTCGACTTTTGAACATCTTTACTGGCACGTTAATTTGCAGAGTTGAATACATAGCCCTTTAAAATATTTCCATACCCCCAGGCAGGATATACTTCTTGGTTTCGCGCTGTACACAAGGGCCCCTTAAGCCATGAACTTAACTAAGGTAATATGAAGATAATTCTATTGTTATAGGTATCCCCAAAATTTGGGCAGTTATTTCCATTTCTTCCTATATTGTCATTTCGCTTATGTCTCTACTTTATTATTATTTCAAAATGTAAATTTTCCTCTTTTCCCTGCACACAACAAAGGCTCTGCAGTGGACCCCCTGCTCTCACACCCGTCAGTATTTTTCCTTGTTTTCTT
>NC_061852.1:27474-29974 GCF_019202785.1 Penaeus chinensis | reverse complement strand
ATTTATATTATAAATTAATTATAATTTAAATATTTATAAATATATATATATAATTTTAAATGAAAAGGTAAATATATAAAATATATATATATAATATTTTATATATATATATATATATTATATATTTATATATCTTATATATATATATGAACGTATTCTGTTGACAAATCCCAGAAAAGATAGATTGAGATATTTTCGATTATATAATATTAAAATATATATATATATATAAATATATATATGTTCATATATGTTCAAATTATTGATATTGTAGATTTATATGATTTATATATGATTATATTTAGTTATATTACATTTATATATCAATGTATGTATATTAAAATATATTTATATATTATACACAAACACACAACAACACACACTCACACACACGCACACGCACACCACCCCACCACATATTATATATAAATATATATTATATTATATATATATATAAAATGTATATATATTTATATATATATAATATGTGCAATCTATTATTTTATTATCAAAATATATATATATGTTTTGTATGTATATATATATATGTTTATATAATATCTGATAAACGATATATATATATATATATATAATATATTTTATACTTTATATATATATATAAATATATTTATACAAAAAATTACATATTAAAAACACACAACACAACACCACATACACCACACACACACACACACAACACACACCACAACACAACACCCCACACACACAGGGTTTATCAATTATACTATACTTTATACATATAATACAAATACACACACACACCACACACAACACACACCACACACACATGTTTTTAAATATATCACTGTCCGAAAGACCATTGGTTGGGCCCACTGGAACCCGCCTCGTGGTCCGAGTTCAATTTCCCCGTCGCGGCGGTCGTAAAAATCCCTTTGCGTTGACTGTTGGCCCGAGGACGAGAAAAACGACATATCGCCTTGAGAAGTCAAAAGCAGGGTGTCGTAGGGGAAGTCGCGCCGTGGCGCAAGTGTTTTAACGCGCGAAACGCGGTGATTGGAAAGGCATCCAATTAGGAAGGGGGGCATGATATAACCTTTAAAAAAGTGTTTGAGAGAGGCTAGGCCCGCAGTGGAAAGAATGGTGTTAATTTAAAAAAAACATATTTATATTATATATATATATATTTTCAAATATGTAAATGTGTGTGTTTGTGTTCATTTTATAAAAATATAATTTTTAAAATTTTTTGTTAAAAAAAATATCTGTATGATATATTTTCATTTTTTATGCCAAATTATATTTGATATACACCCGTTTTATGAATATATTTATGAATATATATATATGTATTTACTAATATTTGTTTATATTTATATTATAATATATAAAATATCTATATATATATATTGTGAAATATAAACTATGTTCCCGTAAGTATATGTATATATTTTTATATTTTTTTTATATATATTTTAACACAAAAAATATATATACATATATTTATAAATTTTTTATATATATATTACATATATATTTTTGGTTTACACAATTTATTGTATTATATTTATCACATATACATGTAAAAGGGATAGTATACCTAACCACACACACAATTTTGTTTTAAAATTTATATAATATATATTTTGTATATAATTTTTTATTCTTTTTGTAAACACACACCACACCCACAACTAAAACACCACAAACACACACACAAAAAACACACACACAACAAACACCACCACGCAACACCACACAACAACACATTACCCAAACACACAACAAAAACAAAACCCACAAAACACCACACACCACGTACACACACAATATATATATTATATTATAATATATATATTTTATTAATTTTTATATATACACCAAAATATATAAATAATATATTATTATATTTTATTTATATATATTTATCACATTACATACTAAAAAATGGGAAAAGTATACATTTATACATTAACATATAACACCCCACCAAATTTATATATTAATATATATTATATATATATATATATTATAAAGTATAGGTTATATATATTATTAATACAAACCACAAAACAAGAAAAATGGGGAAAAAAAAATATATATATATATTTATATAATTATTTATATATGTTATTATATATTTTATATTTACAATATGTATATCTATATTGTTTATATGTTTATATTTATTATATATTTTTTATATACATGATTTTTATTATTATAAAAGAGTTATAAGTATTAACATAATTTTTTTTAGTAAATTATATTTATAATTTATAATATATTTATTATGCACTTTTGTTTCATTAATATATAAAAAAATATATATATATATATTATATCTATATATATTATATATATATTATAATGATATATAGTATAAATATTATATGAAATATTTATATTATATATATATTTATATTTTTTATGTAAAAAAAATATATATATTTCTTTAATATTTTATTGTATATTTATCTATATATATATATATATTGTGTGTGTGGTGTGTGTGTGTGTG
>NC_061852.1:20482-27374 GCF_019202785.1 Penaeus chinensis | reverse complement strand
CACATTGACCCGTTGCCACAGCTCGAAAGGGTGGTTTGGTGTCTAAATGACTCACACCATTCCATCCACTTTTTCCTGCCTGACCTCGTTGGCAGTTTCCTTGCATCCGGAGACAGCCTCCCTAAGCAGGGATAAGTTGTCAGGGTTCTTTACCTTCGGAAAAGTTTTCGGACATGTCACCCTGAGGTTGACCTCCCTGATCTCGTCATTGAATACCGAGAGGCGTCCTTGTGACTTCTGGACCCAGGGCCGAGTTTTGGGGTATGGTCTGTGACGGCTGCTTCATTAATGGCATTTATTCAGGCCACTTCGAGCACTTACCACAATTTATGCTTTGTGGGGATCATTGCATTCGCAGACAAGGCCAATGCGTTTTTGAAACTCCTGCAGTTGGCCTTGTATGTTTTCCATCTTGGATCGGGTCTTAGATTTCCAGCTGGGCCAGATCCAGAGGGTAGTTATATTACCGAAATGAGTACACTTGTGACGGTCTCATCGACACTCCATGCCAATCCTCCCCACCAGAATCGCTGTGAGCCAGGGTGAGTCTAGGACCCCTCCTCTGACATGCGTTGCTCCTTTGGTGTTGAGGAGAGCGATCTCAGGGAATGTCGTTTAGCACGTCGGCTATGTGATAGCGCGCCGCATCCGGTGCCCGGCAGGGAGCCAGGATGGGTGTGTGCATTGAAGTCTCCCACCTATGATCCACTCGGTCGTGTGCAGCAGAAGCACGGACCTGGCTGATGCAAAGATTCGTACAGCTGGCCGGCGGAACACGTTGTACAGTGTGAGGGGCCCCCCGGCCAGTGAACCTCGACGGTAAGGGATTCAACTTCGTCTCCACTAAGTGCGATGCATCGTCTTATTGCGGAGCAGGATGGTTGCTCTCACAAGGGTGATCAAGCCTCATCTTGCCAGTGTTTCGTGCAGTGTGAAGGCATGGTACCCTGAGAAGCGAACGTGGTCCAACTGTTAATGTCAACCTGGAGCATGACCATGTTAATGTACCTTTGATCGCACTACTGCTGAGAAAAGCGTTCTCATGCAGAGAAGCTAATTGATGTTTCCACTGTAGGATGCTTAAATGGTGTGTCATATTTACTCAGTGATACCTACATATCAGAGACATCGTCGGATCTGTACAACTCCATTGCGAGGTCCTCGCTGGTTGAGGGCTCCTCGTCTGTTGTCAGGCTAAATCCTTGGGTCACACTGGATGTGGAGAGCCTTTGTAGCTCTGACTTTGGTTGGTTCGGCTTTTCTCTCAGGCTATTCTTGACTGCCTTGCTGCGCTGCTCTGCGCCAGATTCAGCCAGAGGTCTGCCTGTGAAAGGCATGGCCTGGTTTGGAGTGGAGGGGAGTCCCTCGTCCTGGGGTGAGGTGAGGCTGGTTTGCTCTATCCAGCTTCTCCCTTCAGGCTGTGACAGTCCTGGGTCATGCCGTCATGCGACCGAAACTGTCTTTCGCCTCCGCACTCGACCTCGCCGGGGCTGTGCACTGGCTGAGGACAACAGCATTAACAGGACAGACTCATATCGTCCACAGTCAAAGCGGAGATGATCATCTGTTGGGGAGGTTTTTGTGGTGCTCTTAGAACCTTTTTTTCTTTATTTCTTTTTTCAGCATCTTTGGCATTGTTGAGGAAACTCTTTTTGTTGGAGACATCCGTGTCGGCTGGGGGCGGCTTCCTTGCTCTTAGGAGGTCAAGAGCCTTATCCCTTAGGTTTCCTTGCCCAATCATGGGTGCCCCGGTGGGGCTGGAACAAAGTCTGGTCGGTTTGAGCAAACCCTCTTGTCGCCCTGAGGGCCTGCCTCTTTCCCTGACAGAGCAATCAGGCTCCAGGCATGATGCTTTCTTAGCACAGTTGAGACATTTGGCTGTTTGTGTCCTCTTTTCCCTTTGTATCCTTGAGGCATACCTCTGTGTTGTGTGCCTTGCTACAGACACCACATTTAGGCTGTTCAGTTAGCCTGGTGGTGACCGTTATTTCTGGCACTTGAAACAACCGAAAGTGGTTCCTGCACATACGTTTCGAAGGGTTGTAGGTGCCCCCAGTAACCCAGATGAAGTAGGCTGGGATGTGGCACCCTTTCATGTCACCAGACTTGGCCCTGATGAGTCTTCCCCTTCGACATTCGGGAACCTGCACGACCTGTGGGTGTGGAAGCGATCAGCTCCACATCGTACGAGACTGAGAAGCCAAGTAAGCACCATCTTGACTAGTGGGAAAGGGACTACTTCCCTCCATCGCCTAGCCTCCTTCGTTTTCCCGAGGAATTCAAGGTAGCTTGAGCTTAAGGGCAGCTAATCAGGCCGCTGAGCTCAGGTCGACCCGGATCGCCACCCGGATTTCCGTTGCAACTCACAATGCCCTTAACCCATTGGTAGGCATTGTCGAAGCCTTGGGTTTAGCAGGCACTTTGACTGGCGAAGCGTAGGGTCCCGACTCCATCATCAGAGTCGTCCTCCGGCCCTCGGACGCTCGCCCGGCACCTTTCGCATTTCGGGCTTGTTTTGTGGAGGCAGCAGCTGATGCGGCTCGGTGTCAGCCTGCTCTCTAACCCTCTTAATCGGGAGGCCGCCTGAGAACTTCAGGGCCTCCCTGCTTAGCTGTGGCCCGGAGAGGCCAGCTCGCAAGTCAAGATTGTTTGACTATTCGGTGGACAGACCCATGTGGCTTCGGTCTGTCCACCTACAGCAGGGTGACAGTGTCATCCTGGCATGGGATTTTCTTGCCAACAGCATGCACATATAATGGCCCCCCCCATTTTTTTTTTTTTAAAAAAAAAATGGAGGGGGGGGGGGGACTGGCCATGGCCGGGGCCTTGTGCGTTTGTCAACATTTTTATCAGTCTGTGGGGTGTTTGTTTAATTTTTTCATAAATTGGTAAGTGCTTTCACCTCTCAGGCCCCCACCCACCACGGAGTCCAACAAGGAAGCTGAGTGTCCGAAACCAGGAGTGATGAGAGGATTATAGCAGCCAATAGCCATTGTGACGGCGCGTCACTAAGAACCATTGTGATGCCAGGGTGGCTTTGACCATGCTGACCCTAGCCTTCCGGGGAAGACAACCGATTGACCGTGACCGGGCCGGGATCAGGCCGCCATGTTCTTGCTGGAATAGAGGACCAAAGAGGCGTTTTTGCTAAGCCGCGGGCGTAACTCGTTAACGGCATCGCCATCAACCTCCAGGACTCCCTCTCCACAGCCAAAAGGCTGCCACGCACGCAAACGAGTGGGTAGGTGTAAACCCCTGGGGAGAGACCAGAGGGATGCCCTTCCACCTATGAAAAACATCTTTGTTTAGGAGCCTTTTTGCTCTGCCCTTTGAGCGCCACCCAAAGGTTGCTTACCACAGTGAGGGAAGAGGAGAGTCGTGCACATTTACCAGGCAGTTCCTTTCATCCCTCTGAACAACCACCCAAAGGTTGTTTCACCTCATGAGGAAGGAAAGGACCTGTGGTCCTTTTCAAAGGGATACCTCCCATCCCGCTGAGACAGCCACCCAAAGGGCTGCCTCACCCTCATTGAGGGAAGGGAGGTTTTGCACTTTTTGCCAGGCAGTTCCTTTCATACCCTCTGAAGCAACCACCCAAAGGTTGTTTCACCTCAGTGAGAAGGAAAGGACCTGTGTCTTTTCAAATAGTTTCCCCTTCCCTCTAAACAGCCACCCAAAGCTTGTTTCCCAATCATGAGAGAAGGGGCGGTTTTACGTCTGCCATGGCAGTTTCTAACATTCACTGAAACCAACCACCCAAAGTTTTTCACCTCAGTGAGGGGGAAAGGACCTGTGTCTTTGTGACATTCCTCTTCCCTCTGAAACAGCCACCCAAAGAGGTTGGTTTCACCGCAGTGATGAAGAGGAGTCCAGCACCTTTCATGAAGTTCTTCAACCCTCAAAAAACACCACCCAACGGCCAGATTCCCCACAGTGAGGGAAGAAGGCTAACTTTCCTAGGCTTTAACAGTGGCGGGACTGAGTTTCGGTTCATGTCTAGCACAGCTATTTCGACAGAACCAAAGGCTAAGGGCCGACGAAGGGAGGGGCTCCACCTGCCTATCATTCCTAAACGAAATATCTAGATTGCAGTCATCAGATTGACTGCCATACCATCCTAAGTAAAAAGATTGCAACTCTCTGGCACCGTAAGAGCAGGCACGCTAAGCCCCCCAGACACACCCTCCCCTGAGGGAGGTAAAGGTCTGCCCACGCCGAGCACGAGCTCGAAGATGGGGTCCAGTTCACCAGAAGGTGACAGAGAGTCATCCAAATGCCGAAATTCCATAGAGGAAAGAATAGCTCTACAGGGCAACGAATCTAATTGCAAGTAACATTTGGGCACGCGGCAAGCATCGCGTGTGGACACCGAAGCGGCGTGGTATCGCGTAAGCCTCAAGTCGAATTTGCCGGGGACGGGTCCGGTGTATCTCTTTTAAAAGAATCTATTTAAGTCATACACCGGCAAAAAATCCATGATCGAGGGATCATGGAAACCTTCTTCGCTTTGTTCAGCTTGCGCCACCTCTGCGCCCCGTCGAACCCTTCCGGTAAGATCCTTCCCATGCGAGTCCCGTGTTCACCTGACTCACCTCTCACAGATGCTGGGATGCTGCCAGGGTCTCTGTTTGTCCGTTGTCTTTTTCATTTTATTGCTGGCAGACCTTCGTCTGGTGAGCTTCTGCGCAAAGACAGCACAGATGTTCTTTCTGCCAGTATTTTGCTACTGGCCGTACCGCCTACAAACCACAACACCGAGCTCCACGGTCGAATGAGATCGACTCTATGAATTGTCCAAAGAATTTGTGCTCTATGGGTCGGAGTTCTCCACTCCATACAATGACGTTCTATTCAGGGCTTGTCCTTCCTTGTAGATCCTCCGAGCCTTAAAAAACACCCGAAGAAGCATGTGCTTCTTCTGCGGTGGCCTCCTCGAAACCTGGTAACCAGTAATCTCGTATTTTGCTTTTGGGTCAATAGTCGTTCATTATTTTGTAGAGAAAATTCCTCGAAAGTCCCCATTATCATGAGGGCAACTATTTTTGTTTGTTACCCAACGTACATAACAATAACGAGAGGATGTCCATTTTCCCCCCGAACCTGGCACCATGTCTAGCGGGTCTTCCTCTTGGAGGGGCGGCAGCTGGCTGACCTCCCTCTTATCCACGTGATTTTATATCACAGCTGTAGACGTTCCTCCGGAAGAGGCCAGTCTAATGTATTTTTTCCTTTGGGGCGATGGGTTCACGTTGTTTAGTCGTTACTCTAATACGGTTGCATTATTGGGCATGGTGCTGGTGTGGTGTTGCGATGTGGCTTCAATTCTTCCTCCCTCTTCGGATCGACGTTGGAACCCTCGTCATCCACAGCGAGGTCCAACCAGGGCGAATCCTCACCGTTCATTTCCCTAGTCAGAGAAATCAATACCGCCCCCAAGGGGGGTTTTGGGGGGGATGAGGGGTGTAGATGGCAATGCGGGTCCCCGAGCAACGTCCCCCCTCCCCCTCCATGTGGGACAGCGAGGAGCGGGGAGGTGGTTGTCCACTCTACGGTGATTAATTCCCTGCAATCGAGCGCGGGGAGGTGCGAGCGCGCAGGTCAAGTGATGTCACACATACACCACCAAGGCTGGTTCAACGGTCGTCCGTACAGCACCCTGATACCCTGGCAACTTCCCTCAGTATTCGTAACTTTACGAAACACTGTCCTTTGTCAGATGGCCTTGACCATAGTATCTACACAATTTGTGAGTATACAGGACCCACGCAACAACTCAACACACAGTTTGGGTATAAAAGGACAAAACCCAGGTGAAGGGGTTCATACCCCGTAAAATCGTCCAAAACACAGGAGGAATCCTGTGACGTCCCTGCTTGTGTTACTAGGCCTTTGAACCTCTCATTTGTATTATCAGTACGTCAGCATCATCACCCATAAAAAATATTAAATTCATTATCATTGTATTTATTATCATATTATCATTCTTTTTCTTCTTATATTTTATTATAGTATAAATACATTATCAATATACTTATCATCATTATTACATCACTGTGTATTATTATTCATTATTATGATTATTATGAATTGTTATTAACATGATTATGAGTATGATAAAAATCACCATCACGAACAACCTTATCGTAATTATCATCAACATTGATATCATATCACAAATATAAATAACCATCGTTATATTTGACTTATCATTATTATTATCATTATTATCATCATTATTATTTTTATTATTATCATCACCCAATAATTATCCTTCTTATCATTTACTATTATTTTATTGTTATCATTATAATTATCCTTGTTATTATTATTATTATATCATTATTATAATTAAACTTCTATTATCTACATAATCAGTTTTATTCATTGTCATTATTAATCATAAAATGTTTATTACCCTTATCATCAGCATTGCTATTTCGTTATTATCCATTAATTATTATCTTCATTAGATATTACCATTATCATTATTATTACCATTATCATATTATTATCACATTGTCCTTCACATTATTATTAGTATTATCTCTATTATTATCCTTACTCATGATCATATAATCAGGATTATTAATAACATTTATAAACTATTAGCATACGTATATCATCGTCGTCGCAATATAATGATGATTTTCATCAAATTTTTCATTATCATTGATTAATTATCATTTTTATTATATCTTATTATACTAAGCTATTCTTATTCTTATTATTACTATGAACATATTATCAATATTATAAATTACCAGAATTATAATATTATTATCATTACTATTATTAGTATTATGTTTATTATATAGTGCGATATTATTGTTATTATATGATTAATTAATTATTTAAATTATTATTAATGTTATGATTTATGCTCACCATTATC
>NC_061852.1:12900-17900 GCF_019202785.1 Penaeus chinensis | reverse complement strand
AAACTTCATCTCGAGATGAATGAGCTGCTTTAAGGGAAACAATTCGAGGGTATCATAATTTAGAGAACGTATCAAATAGACGTCCATTTATTCGATCGATAAATTTCCTTATACAAATTCCTATATGCTTCATGAAACATGACGAGACTACTGACTTTCTTAACATAAACGGGTATTCGAGAGAAAAAATGAAGGTTAATTGGGGGTGTGTGTAGGGTATTCGGTAAACCGAAAATTTTAAGGAGCCCATTTTCATTTGAATAACAAGGACGTCGAGAAAAGGCAATTTACCTGAAAATCTTCCATTCAAACTTTGAAAATAATAGTACGCGCGATGGTTATTGAGTTTACCGAAAAAATCGTCCAACATTCTAAACGGGTTTACTTGCCACAGAAAAAATGTCTTTCAACATACGAAACCAATTCGTTGTGATGTCTGGGAGGGTGAATAGACGGAAGGAGTTCCAGATGCAATACCAACTCATATATAAAATCGCAAGCTCGGACTTTAGCTATTCCATCGCGATACCATTGATTTGTTTATAAAATTCGCGTCAAAAATAAAGACATTATTCGAGGAACACAAACGGATGAGCCTCGCTAAAGCATGACCGGATAGGGATCTTCTCATGAGATAATAATGTTTTTCTTTCAAGGAATCTAGCACATCGTCAAGCGGGACCATTATGGTGAACAAAGAATCTACGTCAAAACTCATAATTTCTTACGTGGTCGGCAGTTACTACCTTATCATGAAATCCATAGAATGTTAAATATGACTATCAGAGAATGATCCATAAAAAAGGAGAGAACCTCCTAGCCAAGTGTATAAAGGACGGGTAACTGATTTGCAAGACGAAATTATAGGCCTTAGAGGACACTCTGTTTTTTATGTGGAGTTTTTGGAAGGCCATAAAAATATACGGAATGGAGGGATTATTCGTTCTAAAGCGATCGAAAAAATTTGGGGGTCGGGACATTTAGCAGCATTAAGCCTGAGGTTTTATACGAAAGATTTCCGTGACTGATGGGTAAGGGTTAGAGACGCAGTTTTTGATCGTTGGTGTCGTTCAGGAGGTCGGGAATGAGCTTTGCTATATATTGATTTTATCAAGTATAACAAGTTATTACTTTGAGGCTTTTGGTAATTATAATGTCCAAAGCGTTAAGTGTTTGGTGGCCAAAAAAATAAACGTCGGGGTAAGCCGTTAAAAATCGTCAAAATAAAATCAAGAATCGGAATTTAACATACACCTTTTAAGGTAGCTAAGATCTTATCCACGAGGATTTGTTATGCTTCGCAATGAAACTATCATGAACGCTTTCATAATAATCTAACAATGATTAGCGCCGGGTTTTGTAGCATAAATACCGATAAAATATACCAAATAGCCTAGAAAGTTCGGTTTTCATAAAGTGACAGGGAATAAGTCGATAGGTTAAACGACCGTGACAGTAAGCGAAAATTTACACCACGCGCTACGTGAACAAAGATTAATGAGTTTATTGTGGAGGGATCTTTTATGGACGTTCGCTTTCAAAGGAAGATCTACGCGCTTGCAATGTGCAATGTAAAGGGTCGTCATAAACTGAGCAGGGGTGACTTCTCTAAGCATTTCTAGGACACTTACGAACTTGAAAGAAAGCTATCATCGGAATTAATTTAGCGCAACGGATATATCGATAACCGGTGACGTTCACAATCAGAAAAAGGAATGCCTATCTAGAAACTATATAATATGGCCAAAAGAGGGGGAACTTACCTGCTCGTGTAAGAGTCTTGTAGAAATTGACCTGGTTCTTCCTCATCCTGGAGGAGCTCAGAGCTTGTTCGTACTGTTAAAAGGGATCGTGCAACGATTATGACTGATAGTCATATTAAACATTCATATGGATTCAGGATAAGGTTAGAAAAATTGCCGACTCGCACACGGTAGAACATAGTGTGTTTTGACGTAGATTCCTTGTTCACTAATGTTCCGCTTGACGATGTGCAAGTATTTCCTTGAAAAGAAAACTTTATTTTTATTATGGAAGATCCCTATTCCGGTCAATTGCTTTATCGAGCTCATCCGTTTGTGTGTCTCGAATAATGTCTTTATTTTTGACGGCGGATTTTATAAACAATCAATGGTATCGCGATGGGAAGTTAGCTTAAGTCCGGTGCTTGCGAATGTTATATATGGATTGTTTTGAATCTGAACTTTGTCTATTCTCTCCCGACACGATTTGGTTTCGTTATGTTGATGACATTTTTTCTTTGTGGCACGGTAAACGTAACCGTTTAGACTTTGCGATTTTTTCGGTAAAACTCAATAACTTCGCGCGTATATTAATTTTCAAATTGAATGGGAAGATTCAGGTAAATTGCCTTTCGAGTTCCTTTTACTTTAATGAAAATGGCACGCTTAAATTTTCGGTTTACCGCTTAAAACCTACACACACGCAATTACCTTCATTTTTTCTGATCAAGTTGTATGTTAAGAAGTCAGTCTAGGTCTCGTCCATGTTTCTGAGGCATATAGTATTTGTGATAATGAATTTATTCGATCGAGAAATTGACGTATTATTTGATTCTTTCTAATTAGGATACCTCGATTTTTCTTAAAGCAGGCTCATTCATCTGCGAGATGGAAGTTTTACACTCTACCCGTATTACTCAACAGCGGATAGTGGGACATTAATCTTTTTTATCATTCAGTATACCCGACCCTCGATGAGAAAAGACACATGTTTTAAAGGCGTTGGAAATTTGATAGTGGTTTTTACGTACCCGAACACTTGCGTAAAACAGTTTGGTTAAACACAATGCGTACTATTGGTGCTCTGGACTTCTCTCCCGGTTATTTAGATACTATACCCTGTAATGTTTGCCCAACTAAATTTTACATAGGTGAGACCGGGCCTGTCGCTTTTGAAAAAAAAGAAAATAAGTGAACATAAACGTGGACGTCAGATATGCTAGAGATTCAAATGCATGTTTCGTTCATTTGCGTGATAAGTCAACCAGCTTCAACTGGAAAAACGCGAATTTAATTCATAAATAGCTAACTCGACGAAAGGAAAAATGTTAGGAATCTTATTAATTAGTAAAAATATGCCTAATTTTAACTTGAGTGCTGGTCATGGAGCCTGGTTGTCCTTACCTCCTCGTGAGTTAGCAAAGCCTACCCCAGACTATTCGACCTGACCCTCGTCACTGAGACCTGGTCTACTCGTTCGTTCTCGTCTCTCATCACTATATATTCTTGTCAAAATTCTCTCCTTGTATCCATTGGTTTATCAATTCTTTTTAGTTCTGAGAGGAACGTGTGAAGAGTTCGAACGTTACATTTCAATTTCAATTTTGTTTTCTTACTGTGGCGGTTTTCCTTCATATATATATTTATATTTGATATATATATATATATATTATATATTGTCTAGTTCGGCGTTAATAGTGTATTTTAAAAACTCCGTTCTGAATGATTATTAAACAATGGTGAATTTTTATTCATCTATCGGTGGTATATAACATTGCTTCATTGTTTTATCCTTTGAGTTCACGTTTTATCTCGAAGAATAAGAAATGTTTGCACATAATTAATAGGACATTTTCCATTTTCTAGCATAATGTTCATTTTAAGTTTTTATTTCGTTTTCCTTTCATTAGAACTCCTTGTGAATGAGGTTGCAACAATGGCTGTAAGAGAAGAAAAGGGAAAAACATAAAAAAAAAAGATATATGCATACGTATACGAATTCTCATATATTATATATACTATTCATATATATACTATATTTATTTTATATATATAAATATATATATGTATATTATCTATATATACTTATATATATATCTAATATTTATATATATATATATTTATATATATATATATATATTTATTATACTATATAGCTATCATATATATATATATATATATTTATTACTTATTATATTATATATATATGTGTGTTGTGTGTTGGTGTGTGTATGTGTGTGTGTGTGTGTGCACTTGGGTGTGTGTGTGGTGTGTATAGTATATACTATATATATATTATATATTATATAATTTATACTATCATATATATATGAATAGTTATATATTTTGTGTGTGTGTGTGTGAGTGTTTTATACGTATGATATATGCAGATTCATGTTTTGTACCTGTTTCGTCTGTTTATGAATACATTACTGCATAATACATACATATATATAATACATACATATATATATTAAATATATAAATATTTATATATTATATATATTTATATATATGTATATTATATATATATATGTTATAATATTACATATATAATATATAAATATATATATATATATATTTTTATATGTATGTAATGTTTATTGTATGTTGTATGTTGTAGTGGGGGGATCGTATTCGTTTTTGTGATACACCTGTGATATTTATATGCCGACAGCTTTGTATTACATATTTAATATTTTTTAATATGATATTATATTATATATATATATATATATTTATATATACTATATATATATATGTACTATAAATATATATAGATAAATAAATTATATATATATATTATATCTATATATATTAGTATATATATATATTATTATTATATATAATTCCCCGTCGCAGCGGTTCTTAAAAATGCCTTGCGCTCTAAAACTGCCTCTCGCTCGAGCCCGAGAAAACGACATATCGCTATGAGAAGTAAAAACGCAGGTGGTCGTAGGGGAAGTCGCAGCCGTGGCAAAAGTTGGTAGCACGCCGAACCGCGGTTTGATTAGGAAGCGGAATCCCATCAGGCAAGAGGTGGGACACTGCCATATAAATCTCTCAATAGTGACTGAGGGTGGCCTAAGTCTTGCAGTGGAATGAATGGCTGTAACTAGAAAAAACAAGAAACTATATAATATGTATATAGCAGTATATATATATATTATATTATATCATATATATTATATATTATTATATATATATATATTATATATATATATATATAATATATATATATATATATATTATATATAT
>NC_061852.1:0-12800 GCF_019202785.1 Penaeus chinensis | reverse complement strand
ATTATTATTATCATTATTAAAAATTTTAAATTTTTTTTTTATTATTTAAAATTTTTTGCATTTTTTTTTTTATTTTTTTATTATTAGGCTGTTGTTATAAAATAATTATTATCTTTATTGTTATCTTTACATTTCATTTTTTTGTCATTATCAGTATTAGCAATGTTATTTTTATTATCGTTTAAATATAAATTATATCATTATCATTATTTTTATTATTTTATTATTATTATTATTTTATTATTATTATTATTATTTTTAAATTATTATTATTTTTATTTTTATTTTATTATTTTTTGGGAAAAGGGCCCAAAAGAAGGAAAGGGAAAAAAGAAGAAAAGGCGAAGAATAGAAATAATAATATGATGATGATAACAATAATAATAATAATAATAATAGAAATAATAATAATAATAATAATATAATAATAATAATAAATAATATAATAAATAATATTAAAAATTTAATAATAATAATAATAATAATAATAAAATTATTAATATTAATAGTAATAATAATAATAATAATAATGGAAATATATTTAATGTTTTTATGATGATGATGATGATGATAAAGGGGTTAAGAAGCAGAGAAGATAAAAAAAGACGAGAGGAGGAGAAAGAAGAAGAAAAAGACGAAGAAGGCGTTTTTCCTTCTTATATTGTTGTTTTTTATTTGTTTTTATGCGCGTAGTAGGGGAAGGTTTTATAGGTGTGGTTGCCTGTCTAATGGGGATAGACACCGTTCCCAAAGGTAAAGACTGGTGATGTTCCCCCGGTTCTATGTCAAATTTTGCCAGATTTTAGACCATTTCTCAAGGTGATTGTGTAAGTATGGATGACTTCTATGAAAATATCCGGGGAAAATCTAATTTTATTGATGGAGATGGAAGATTATGTCGGAGGGGGAATGGAAAGGCTGATTTGGGCATTGAGGGGTGGGGGGGGCCCCCGTGGCCGCAGACTGCGGGTGTGGCAGCCAACATGGTGGGGCCATACCGTGATATTAACCAGTTTTTACAACTCTAGCGCCATCCTGGCACGCAGCGGGCCTCCAGTGTTCGCGCGTACTTTATCGGTAAAAAATAAACTCATAATATCCTCAAAAACACAGGCTGAATCGTGATTAAAGCTCGATAAGTCCGTAATTTAAAATTAGAGAAGGCGTCATTAATGAGGGGGGGCGGGGGGAAATCGCTCTAAATGAGGGTTTTCTGATCACTGACTCGTCGCTCGGTCCTTACGTTAGGGGCAGGGGTGGGGTAGCCGGGATCGCTTTCGCGCAAAGCACGGGCAAAGCACGCAATGGTGGGCACAGGGAGGGGCCCAAAAAAAAAGGGGGAGGGTTTAAAAAAGGAGAAAGAGTCGGCGAGGGGAAGGGAATGGGAGACAGCAGGGCAGACAGAAGACAGAAGACAGACAGACAGAGATCAGAGAGGGGAGAGAGGGAAAAGAGAGAGAGAGAGAGAGGAGGGAGGGGAGAGAGAGGAGAGAGAGAGAGAGAGGAGAGAGAGTTGAAGAAGAGAGAGGGAGAGATGAATAGGGGAGAGAGAAAGGAGAGAGAGACAGATCAGAGGAAAGAGAGAGAGGAGAGTTTAGAAGAGAGAGAGAGAGGAGAGGGAGGGAGAGGAGAGAGAAAGAGAAAAGAAAGAGAGACAGATCAAGAGAAAGAGAGAGAGAGAAAGAGAGGAGAGAAAAAGAAAGAGAAAAAAGAAAGAGGAAGAGAGAGAGGAGAGCCCGAGAGAAAGAAAGAGGGGGAGAGGAAAGAGAGAAAGAGGAAAAAAAAGGATGAGAAAAGAGAGAGAAAGCGGCGACAGACAGACAAAACTGAGGTAGAACGAGAAAAAAAAATCTAAAGAGAGGGGGGTTAACCTGCAAGATAATCAAAGAGGCACCTGTCTTTAAGAGGCCCCCAGGTTTTTACATTGTTTTATTTTCATAAAAAAAAGTCATCCCTCACAACAGACAGATACATTAAAAAAAAACTTTAAAACCCGTTATCTTTTTGTTATATTTTCCACTTTTGTTTCCCTTCTCTCATATGTGGAAATAAAAATATCTAAAATTTTGTCACAAGTGAAAGAGGTTACCCTCACTGTGTTTCTTCTGTAATAATAATAATGAAAATAATAATAATAATAAAAAATAATAAGGATAACATAATGGTGATATTTTTATTATTATTTTTTAAAATTTTTCCTTTTTTAGTATTTTTGTATTCCAAAAAGAAACCAGTGGGATAACCTTTTTTTGTTTCAATAATATTATTGTTAGGGTTGTATTATTATTTTTTCAATATATTGTTATTATCATTATTATTATTATTTTAATTATTTTTATTATTATTATTATTGTTATATTAATTTTTTATCTTTTATTATTATTTTTATTTTCATAAATTTATTGAATTAAAATATAATTAGTATCATTATTTTTTATGGTTGTTTTTTTTAATACCCATTATTATACTATTTCAAATAGTTACTATTACTTTTGGTTGTATTATTTATTTGTATAATTATCATCTTATCATTTTTTTATTATCTCATATTTTATTATTATCATTTGATATTTTCATCTTATTAGGGAAAACCCATTTTTGCAATTGCTTTATTTTTTTAAATTATCTTCATTTTTTATTATTATCATTTTATATAATTTATTATAACTATTATTTTTTACCCCATTTTATTATCATTATTTTTTTATACTATTTCTTTTTATTTTAAATATTAATATTTTTTTTATCTTTAAATTATTATTTTATCATTATCATCATTATTATCGGTATTTCTGTAATAAATTTGTTATCACTACCCCGTATTGCTTGATCATCATTTATCATATCTTATTATCCTTTTGTTTTTTTAACATTATAAAACACTTTTTTGTTATTGTTGTTATCTTATTGTTTTTATTTATTATTATTATCTTAATTTCTTTTGTCATAGTATTGATAAATTTTAAAAAATCTTCATTATTATCTAATTTAATCAATAAATATTATTTTATTAATATTATTATTATTTTTTTTGTTATTATTATCATTGTCATTTGTTATCTTTTTTGGGTTATTTCAAAATATTTTTGTCGTTATCAATATTATTATGTTCTTATCAGTATTTTTATTATTTTGTTTTTTTATTATTATTGTTTTTCATTATATAATTATTATTATTTTTCCATTTTTATCAATATAAATATCATTATTACTATTGTTAATATTACTATTATTATTTATTATTGATTTAAATACAATGTTTTTACTACATTTATTATTTTCAATTATTCTTTCATTATTATTATTTTTATTTCATTTTTATTATAACTATTATTATTAAATACTATAACTACCATTATCAATTTAAACGTATTATCAGTATAATTATTATTATCACTTTTGGGATCATTATCTTTATTTTTTATACATTATTTCATTATTAATTTATTTTTAGAATTTTTAATATCATCATTAATTTTAATAATAGTATTTCTTTCTTGGTTAATAGCAATAGTTTTGATATTAGTATAGTAAATTTTTTTTAGTATTAACGGGGCGATACAAAAAAATTATACCTTCTTTTAAAACATTTAAAAAAAAATTTTTGGAAGAAAGAATAGAAAAAGGAGGAAGTTTAAAAAAAATAAAGCGAGGAATGCGAGCCGTAGTCTATAACCCTGGTATGTTTTCCGATAAATCCAATGTGTCTCAAATCACGGCCTTTGGTCTTAAAACCCTCTTTTTATGATAAAAAATCTTCATTCCGCTTTAAGGGTTTGTTAATGCTTTTTTTCTGTTTCTCTGTCTTTTTTCTATTTATTTTGTGTGGGCTGTTGACTGAAAGTCTCTCTCTGTCTCTTTTAACTCTAAATCTGTTTTTTGTCCCGTTGTTTTTTCTGTCTTTTCATTCTCTCCCTCCCTTTTCTCTCTCTCTCCCCTTTTCTCTTCTCTCTCTCTCTCTCTCTTCTTCTCCCCTCTCTTCCTCTCTCCCCTCTCTCTCTTTTTCTGTGTGTGTTGTGTGTGTTTCGTCCCTCTCTGTTTTCTGCTCTATGTTTGTCTTCTTCTTCCTCTCTCCTTCTCTCTTCTCTCCCCTCTCTCTCTCTCTTCTTCTCTCTCTCTCTTCTCTCTCTCTCTCTCTCTCCTCTCCCCTCTCTCTCTCTCTTCTCTCTCTCTCTCTCTCTCTTCTCTCTCTCTCTCTTATTCTATTTTTCTTCATCACAGAATGGGCTATTTTATTTCAAATGCCCCAATAAACCCATGTTATTTCTATAACACACCATACAAGACACATATGTTACATATATACATAAAACAAATTTCAAATGGTAATGAGAAAATTCCCTCCACATCCAAAAACAAACCCTTTTTGGGCCCAAAATTAAAAAAGCGAACCATCATGAACATGAAGGGGTTTAAAAAACCCATTTATTACAGATTCCACAGGCACTATATAACCAATTTGCAAAACATATACCCCCCAAAAATTGCTGTTCCACAAAGATAATCAGTCAACCCGTGCTATATCGCTTCCAATAATATTTTAAAGGGTTGGGGTTGTTTAAAGACCCTCCGAAAAATAAAAGAAACAATCCAAAATGTATTATATAAATTGGGGATTTATCATAGAGGAAGAGAGAGAGAGGGGGAGAGGAGAGAGGAGGGGAGAGATGAGAGAGAGAGGAGTGAGGATTTGAGGGGGGGAGACAGAGACAGAGAGAGAGAGAGAGGAGAGAGATGAGGAGAAGAGGGGGGAGAGGGGAGAGACAGAAAAAAAAAAAAATAAACAGGGTTTGAAGAAGAATTGGAAGAGGAAAATAAAATAAAAAAAGGAGAGAGAGAGATGAAAAGATTTAAGAAAATAAAAAACGGTGGGAGGAAAGGAAATGAGAAAAAGAGGAAGGGGAAAAAAAAGGGGGAAGGGTGAAAGAGAATAGCTTTTAAGAAAAATAACAAATAAAAGATCAGAAAAATACGAAAAAAACCAGTGCAATGATTATTAACATAAATCCCAAGAAAAGAGGAGAAGGGCAAGAGACAGAGGAGATAGGAATGAAAAAAAACCCTTTAAAACAATGGTATTGATGTTTACGTGAGGAGAAAAAAAGAGAGACAGAGGAGAGAAAGAGAGAAAAAAAAGAGAGAGAGAGAGAGGGAAAAGGGGAGAGGGGGAGATAAGAGAGAGAACAGAGACAGAGAGAAAGAGAAAGAAAAAGAAGTGGGAGGAGAGAGAGGGGAGAGAGAGAGGAGAGAAATGAGAGAGAGAGAGAAGAGAGAGAGAGGGAAAAAGGGAAAGGAGAGAGAGAGAGAAAAGGGAGAAAATTGGGAGAGAGGGGAGAGAGAGGAAGGGGGGTGGGGGGGGGGGAGTAAGGGAAAAAAAGTCGTAAATTAAAGAAAAAAAATATTGATACCAAATACAAGTGCAGTAAAAAAAAAAGGAGAAGAGGGGAGAAAAAAAGGTGAAGAAGAAAAAAGAAAGAGAGGAGAAGAGAGAGGAGAGAGATGAGGAGGAGAGGAGATAAGAAAAAAGAAAACAAGGAAATAAAAATAAGGATAAGGGCTTGTCGAAAAAAGGGGAAAAAAAAAAAAGAAGAATGAAAAAAAAAAAAGGAAAATACCTAAACCGTCAAAAAAAAAAAATGAAAGAAAAGATCAAACAAAAGTAAAAAAGAAAGAAGAGAGGGGAAAAACGAATGAATTCACACCTCATTCTCCTTAGGGGCCTGGTTGTAATTTCGTGGCCCCTAAGGTGCTCAAAAACTTTTCAAATCATCTAAGTACAGCAGACACGGTGGCAGAGGAAAAGTGGCGGCCGGGATGGGATAAGATTTTTCCTTTTTTTTTGTTTGTTTTCTCAGCAGAATGTGTTCTGTTGGTTCGGGTTTTTATCTTTGGTTGGGGGGGTTTTGGCATCATTCTTTTGTTTTTTAATGTTTATATTATTTTTTTTATTTTTTTTGTTTGCGTCTTCTTAATCGTTAATTAATTATTTTCTTTATTGCGTTCTAAAGCTGGCTTTTATCGGGTTTCATTATCTACTCTTTTTTTTTTTTATTCATCATCATCTTTGTTTTCTTCTCTGTCCCCTCCTCTACCCCTTCTATCATAATCTTTTCCTCCCTTTTGGGCCCCCCCCCCCCCTCCTTTCCTCGTCGGGATCATCCCCTTGATTCCGAAGCCCCATTTCATCTCCGTCTTCCTTATTTTCCTCAGCTTCTTTTCCTTCAAAATTCTAAGTTTCTCAGTTTGGGGGCAAAATGCCTCCAGATTTTCCAACAATCTGGGTAATCCTTTAAAAGGGAGTTCGTCCAGAAAAAAAAAAAAAATCACAGGGTTTGGGGCCACATTTCCCCCATGTAGCGAGAAATTTGCCAGCAAATGCCATGCAACTGTCATACAAAATGTTTGGGCAACTAATGCAACTGCCCCATAACTACCATGCAAGTGTTTTGAAATTAAAATCAAATGCATCAACTACACGCAGCTATCACGCATTGCACGAATTCATCAACTGCCACGCACTGCCCCCGCAAATGTCCTGCTTTTTCCCTGCAATACCTGGAGTCAAGCCCCAACACCCCCTTGGTTTTTGAGTGAGGTATTTGGTGATGTTGCGTGGGAGATGCGGGCGGCGGATGTGTGATGACGGAGGAGGGGAAAAGAATGAGGGAAGGGAAGAAGAGAAAGGATGGGGGAAAGAGGAGGAGAGTAGTTTAAAGAGAGGGAGAGGGAGAGGGATTGGAGGGAGGGGGGAGGGAGAGACAAAAGAGAGGGCACAGAGAGAGAGAGAGGATAAAGGGGAAAGGGGGGGAGAGAGAGGAAAAAGAGATGGGCCCAGGAGAGAGAGAGAGAGAGAGAGAGAGATGAGGAGAGAAGAGAGGGGACAGAGAGAAAAAAAGAAAGAGAGAAGAGAAAAAGGGGAAAAAAAGAAGGCAAGAGAAGAAAGTAAGAAAAAGAGAGAGAGACCAAACGAAAGAGAACGCTTGCCCAGACGGCGCCGCACCGGGCCATGTCGGCGAGTCGAGGCGGTCCTCCGAGTTCGGGCGCCCCGGGGAATCAAGGACCCCGACACCAGCGAAACCCCCAAGTACGCGCGGCCGTTCTGGGGCCCCGAGGATTCGTGCGCGAGGTGTGTGGGGCGTGGCGGGAGGGTGTTTAGGAGATTTGGAGGGAGGGGGGGGGGAGAGGGGGGGTTTGGGGGGGGGAGAGTAGGTGAAGGAGAGAGATTTTTTTCTTCTGGGAATAGGGCGTGTTTCTACTGGGTGTGGGGGGGTGATATTCTTCTGGGTCTCTCTCTCTCTCGCTTTCTCTCTCTCTCTCTCTCTCTCTCTCTCTCTCTTTCTCTTTGTCTATCTCTTTCTCTTCCTTTTCTCTCCCCACTCTCTCTCCACTCTCTCTCTTTTCTCTCTTTTTCTCCTCTCCTCTCTTTTCTATTCTCACTCTTTCTCTCTCTCTCTCTTCTCACTCTCTCACTCTATCTATCTATATATTTATTTTCTATTATCTTTCTCAAATCTCTATCTTTTATCTCTACTATCTATCCTATTTTCTCTCTCTTTCACCATGGTATTTCACATGAGATGAAAACGTTTAAAACAAAAAAAAGTTTAAGGCCAAAAAATCTATAAGATATATAGAAAGAAGGGGGGGAAAAACCGGGAAAAAAAACGAGAATAACGGCCGGAAATTTACAAAGAAGGGGATGTTGAAAGCTTGGGCGGAAGTGCTTCCAGAAGAGAGAGAGAGAAAGGGGAAAAAGAAAGAGGAGAGAGGGGAGGAGAGAGAGAGAGAGAAAGAGAAAGAGGAAAGAGAAAAGAAAGAGAAAGGGAGAAGGGAGAGATTAAGGGGAAAAAAGAGAAAGAGAGAAAGAGAGAGTGAGAAGAAAAGAGAGACAGGACAGGGAGAGGAGAGAAGGGAAAGATAAAGAGGAAAGAGAGAGAGGGGGGGGGGGGGGGGGGGGGGGGGAAAAGAGCGTGGAGAAAACGGAAAAGAGAGGGAGAGAGGAGAAGAGAGAGAAAGAGAGAGATAGAGAGTAGAGAGTAAAGTGAGAGAGAGAGAAGGAAAAGAAGAGACAGAAGTTTAAAGAGAGAGGGAGAGAAGAGAGAGGGGAAAAAGAGAGAGAGAGGACAAAGACAGGGGACAGAGAGAGAAAAAAGAACGAGAGAAAAAAGAGAGAGAAAGAGACGGAAAAGAGGAGAGGGGAAAGAGAAAGAGAGAAAGAGAAAGAGAAAGAGAGCCCAGAAGAGAGAGAAAAAAGGGGAAGAGAGAAAGAGAAGGGGGGAGAGAAGAGAGAGAGGAGAGAGCGAGAGAGAGAGAGAGAAAGAGAAAAAGAAAGGAAAGGGGGGGGAAAGAAAAAGAGAAAGAGAGACGAGACAGAAAGAGAAAAAGAAAAGAGGAAAAAGGAAAGGGGAGAGGGGGAGGGAGAGGGGAGAAAGAGAGAAAAAGAGAAAGAGAAGAGAGAAAGGGGAGAGGGGGAAGAGAGAGAGAGAGAATGAGATGAGATGAGAGAGATGAGAGAGAGAGAGAGAAAGGGAGAAAAAAAAAGAAAAAGGGAGAGGAAAAGAGGGAAAGAGAGACAGAGCAGAAGAAAAAAGAAAGAGAGAAAAGAGAAAAGGGGGGAGGGGGAGAGGGGAAAAAGAGAGAGAAAGAGAAAGAGAAGAGAGAGATGAGGGGGGGAGAGAGGGGGAGGGGAGGAAAAAGAGAGGAGAGAGGAGGAAAGAGGAAAAAGGGGAGGGGAAAGATGAGAAAAAAGAGAGAGAGAGATGAGAGAGAGAGAGAGAGAGGAGGAGAGAGATTAGGAGGAGACCGGAGAGATGGAAGGAGAGAGATGGAGGAGGAGAGAGAGAGGATGAGAGAAAAGAGGAGAGAGAGGAGAGAGGGATTGAGAGACAAGAGAAGAGAGAGGGGGAAGAGAGAGAGGGAGACGAGGATGAGGAGAGGGGGAGGGAGGAGAGGGGAGAGAGAAGAGGTTGCCTCCAGCTCTGGACTGCTTTAAACAAAACCCTCAAAAAGCTGATCCAATTTTGAGTTGATTTATATTAATCTGATTTTGCGGAATGTTTTTCCCTTTTTATTTTACTTTTTTGCCGAATCGTTTTTTTACAAAATAAAAAGGTTTAAAGGGGATTAATTACCTGCTGAACAAATTTTTTTCCCCAAAAAACTATTAAAATCAGTGAATGATGTTTATGTATTGGAAAGTAATGAAGCAAAGGTTGAGAATATTTTATAAATTAATAAGATAAACGGGAATGATGAACAAAAAAAAAAAGAAATAAAACATGGTAAAAAACTGAGAAAAAAAAAAGAATAAGGGTTGTAAATTAATTTTTAAAAAAAGTTTATATATATAATAAATACTAAAATAATTTAAAAATTAAAATTTTATTAGCTTTATGCGCGTAATAATATCTTTATTCAAAGGGATTTTTGACCCGGTCCCAATTCTTGTTTATATAAACAGTGTGCATTACGTAAAACGAATTTAAAAACAATAAAAGACACCCAAAAAATAATAAAAAAAAAAAAAAGGTTACAAAAGCTGCCTTTCATTACGTTTAAAGACATTATTTATACTACACACACATATTACGGTATAAAGCGTAAAAAACCATTGTGTGTCATAAAAATTAAAATATCGAGTTTGTTCACCCGGGGGAGCTGGCACGACGGGAAGTTCAATTATGTTTTTAGAATGGCAGTTCTCTGGGACAAAAAACTTTGGGTCTTGGGAAGGGGGGTGGAAAAGGGAAAAGGGGAAAAAGGGGGAAAGGGAAAGGAAGGAGGAGGAAGGGAGAAAGGGAAAGGAAGGGAAAAGGGGGAAAGGGGAAAGGGGGGAAAAGGGGAAGGGGGGGGCAAAAAGAAAAAGGGGGGTAAGGGGGGGAAGGGGGGTGGAAAGGAAGGGAAAAAAGGGGGGGAGTGGGAAGGAGGAAAAAGGGGGGGAAAAAAAAGGGAAAAAAAAAAACGGGGGGGGGGGAAAAAGGAAGGAGGGGGAAAAAGGGGGGAGGAAGGGGAAGGGAGGAAAAAAGGGAAAATGGGGGAAAAAAAAAACGAAAAAAAAAAAGGGAAGGGGAAAAAGGGGGGGAAAAAAATTGGGAAAAAAAAGGGGAGGAAAAAGGGGGGGGAAAAAGGTAGATGCGAAGAAAAGAAGAAGGAGGGTAAAGGAGAAATCAAATATTGGATGGGATGCGAACCAGGGGAAAAAAGGGGGGGGGGGGGGGGGAGGGACAAAGGGAAAATGGGGGGAAAAAAAAAGTAGGAAGGGGGGAGGGAGAAGAAATGGTAGAGGGGTGAGGAGATGAAAAAAGTAAATATTAATAAAAGTAAAAAAACAGGAGCAAAAAAAGGAACCGATAATAAGATAATAATAAAAACGAAAAAAAACAAAAAAAACAAAAAAAAGAAAAAAAAAAAACAAAGAAAAAAAGTAAAATAAATACAAAAAAAAACAAACAACAAAAGCAAAGAAAAAATACTCTATAATTTTTTAAAAATAAACCAAAAACGGGAAAAAAATATCAAATAAATCCCACAGGAAGAATGACAAATGGAGGTAAATAAAAAAGTCTCATTTAAAAATTATTAAAGGGTTTAAATCCCTCTCGGTCGCGATTAATGGTCACTACCCCCGTCATTAACGGAAATTATGATATTAGCGCTATTAATATTTCGTAGTTGCGGCTGTTTTCATTTTTATCACCCAAAAATCTTGCTCTTTGGGTTTCCCGTATTTCAGGCGCTGTTTTATTCGAGGATCAGAAGCGGGCGGGATGGTCAGGAATGGGTTTAATTAATTAGGGGGGGGGAGGGGGGGAGGGAGAGTGGGGGGAGGGAGGAAGGGAAAGGGGGGGAAGTGGGGCGAGAGTGGGAAGGCGGGAGGAAAGGAGGAAGGTGGGAGGAAAGGAGGGAAGGTGGGGGAAGGAAGGGAGAGTGGAGGGGGGGGGGAAGGGGGGAGGGGAAGGGGAAAGAGGGGGGGAGGGAAGGAAGTTGGGAGGGAAGTGGGGGGGGAAGGTGGGGGGGGAAGGTTTGGGGGGAGGGAGGGAAGATGGGAGCGGAGTGGGGAAAGGGGGAGGAAAAAGGGGGAAGGGTTGGGGGAAGGAAGTGAGAGTGGGAGGGAGGGAGGGGAAAGGGGGGAGGGGGGGGTGGAAAGGGGGGATGGAGGGAGGGAGGGGGGAAGGGAGGAGGAGGAAGAATTAAATGCTAAAAAAATAAAAGAAGAAAAGAGGGAAAGGATGGTAGGGTGGGGGAGAATGGAGGGAGGCGAGATAGAGGGAATGGAACAAAGAAAGCAAATAGACAAAAAAAAAAAGGGAAAGGTAAAATAGAAAAAAGGGGAAAAAGAAAAAAAAAAAACGAGAAACAGGAAAAAAAAAATTTTTAAAAAAAAAGAGAAAATAAAAAGAAGAAGCACATACAGGAACGCGATTTTTAAAGAGCCCCAAAAAGACAGGAAAGAGGAAAAAAAAGGGGGGAAAGGGAAAGGTATGGAAAGGGAAAAGGGGGGGGGGGGGGGGTGGGGGGGGAGGAGGGGAGGGGGGATGAAAATGAGCCCACCCTAAATGAACCCCAAAACTCCGTTATTATCAAACTTTATCGACTCGATTGTCTCAACACGGGCAAGGTTATAATTAAGGACTCACCGTTTTGTTGTGATATTTATTTTAAAAAACGATATGGAAGGGACATTTTTTTTTATTTATCCGTTATAAAAAGGGGCCCTTTTCTTGTTGCGGTTTTTTTTTGGTTTAAAAACCCGGGTGGGGGAAACAAAATATTGTTGTAGGGATCGGGAGATGAAAAAAAGGATATGGTGTATAGAGGGTGGATAGGTGAGAACAGAAGAGAAATATGTGTAATTATATGGAAAAGGGGCAGAGGATATGGTTTGAAAATGGATAGATAGACAGGTGTAGATAGTTAATAGAAGATAGATAAAATAGAGAAAGAGGAAAGGAGGAGAGAGGAAAGAAAAGGAGAGAGAGGAGGGGCAGCAGAGCCGAGAAGAAAGAAAAAACAGAAATCAGAAGACAAACAGAAAGGGACCCCGGGGAGGAGAGGGGACCGAACAGAAATACAGAAGATAAAAAAAAGAGACAGCGAGAGGAGAGAGGAGAGGGAAGAGAGGAGAGGAGAGGGGAGAAGAGAAGAAGAGAGGAGAGAGAGGAGGGAGGAGAGGAGGGAGAGGGGGAAAAAAAGGAGGACGAGGGCAGAAATACGACAGACAAAAAAGAAAGAGGACAGCGAGAGAGAGAGAGAGAAGAAGAGAGGAGAGAGAGAGGAGAGGAGAGGGGGAAGGGGGGAGGGGAGAGAGAGGAGAAAAAGAGAGAAAAAAGAAAGGCGAAGGCGAAAAAGAAAAAAAAAGAAGAGAGCGAGAGAGAGAGAGAGAGAAAGGGGAGAGAGAGAAGAGGGGGAGAGGAGGGGGAGAGAGAGAGAGAAGGGGGAGGGGAAAGGAGAGAGAGAGCGCGACACGTTAAACAAGGTCTGGGCTTTTGCTCCGGGCCCGGGCCCGCCCCCTCCCCCCGCAAATTGGCTCGTCGAGAGCCAATTTTACTCCGCCACAGGAAAAGAGCAAAAAAATGTGCAATTTTTTTTTTAGCTTCTGTCTATTGATCCGTTTGTAGCGGAGTCGAGACGGATTTTATTTGTGGGTTGCTGATACCCCAACATTTTCTTTCGATATAATTTCGCAAAAGAAAACGACATTGACTTATATTAAAACTTGTCATTTATTATTTGGCCCTTCCCCAAGTAGTGTTTCTATTTATGTTGGGTATTGAATCTGGAAAGTTATTTCATTGTAATGA
>NC_061851.1:38865608-38874940 GCF_019202785.1 Penaeus chinensis | reverse complement strand
CCCCTCGAGTACATTTACTGGTTTTTTAAGTGTTTCCTTTACATAAATTTTTGTTCTTTACGGGCCTTTTCTACGGTAGATACACCGCTTTATTAGTCAAGTAAGTTAATGTTTCGTAATAACTCCTTTTGTATGAGTGGATATTTTTATATCGAAAGAAGACGAAAATTCTTTGATTATCATTATCACTGCTGTTCATTAAACATATATAGTGTGAGAACTTATCCGACATTGAAACACCACTATTATATAATTGAAACTAATAGAAATCGGGAGATTGGTTTAAGAGCTAATATGATGAGAAGCGATTCCTAATCGCTGAATTTTGATTAATATCAAATTTGTGGCTGCTATTGACTTTATATATTCAGAGATAAACAAAACATCTAAATTACGGATATGTAGAGGGTGGGGGGGGTGTTCTCAGAGTTTTTAATAATGCGAAAATGTTGGAGGCTCATGGAAGATTCATTAATATTATTTGAAGTCATAGCCCATCTAAATTCATTTGTTCTAAGAATACAGTGGGACTTTTGTTTTCATTGAAACGGCTGCATGTTTTAAACTAGTGTTAGCCTTGGGTAATATAGGATGTTTGCTTCGATTTAACTAATATCTATTAATGATATCTGTAAAGGTATAATTCTTTTATACTACATTTTTTCTATGATAAATACTAAATTGTTTATCATCACCAATGTCGAGTTCAAGTTACCGGATTAAAAACCTAGATAAAAAGAAAATGTTATGAAACACTGCCAGGAATAGCTTTTTTTAATTTCTTGTGTTTCTGTTATATCAACGAAAAGGGATATCGAAAACCTGGAAAATCCATAAAGGGGTTTTGGTTGCGATTTAAAAAAAAAATATTTTTTTATGGGAAAAGTTTGGTATTTTTTAAAAAATTTTTCCAAAAAGGGGGACTAAAAAAAATTACCCCAAACCACTTTTAAAAAATTAAAAAATCAAGCAATTCCTTTTCAAACCCCACGGGAAAAAAGGAAATTGAATTGTTAAACAACTAGGGTTTCCCATAAAAAAGGCCCCCGGGGGTTTTTTAAAAAATTCCAAAGTCCCAAATACCCAAAACAAATGAAATTGCCACCATCATCCCCCCTTTCGTTCCAAAAAGTTTAACCCCCCAGGGCAAATTTAAAAAAAAAAAAACCGAAATACCGCCCCAAATTTTTAAAACCCACGGGTAATAAAACCCCATTACGGAAAGGAAAAAAATTTTTTCCCCATTTTGGGGATTTTTTTAAAAAAAAATTTCATGAGGCCCGTTTTATCATAGTAATTTATATTCGACCCAAAACTGTAAAAAGAAAGTCCCTTTCTTTTTTAAGCCCCTTCAGGAGTTCTGGGGGGTAAATTTTTTATTATTTTTTTTTTTTCCCAAACCCCCATTTTTGTTGTTTTTTTGTGCCCCAAAAACATTTTCTATAATCGAATGACACCAGGATCTAAAAAAAAGGGGCACAAAAGGCCCATCTTCCAACCCACGTTTAAAGGTTTAAAGGCGATTTTGTTTCATTTTTTCCCACCCTTTTAATATGAGCAAAAAAATCATTATCTTTTTTTTGGGGGTTTTAATAAAGATTCAACATTAAAAAATTTTTTCCCCTTTTGGCTTTTTTTTAAACCCATAGGTAAAGTTTTGTAAAAAAGGTAAAAAAAAAAATTTAACCCGGGAAAATTTAAAAATGTTAACCCCGGATGCAAATACCAAAAACTTTTTTTTTTGGTATAAAATTTAAAATCGGTTTGTTTTATACCCAATAAAAAATTTTTTCCCATCTGGAGGAATAAAAGCCCCAAAGGTGCCAAAATTTTAAAGGGAGGTTTTTCCCCGAACAAAAAAAAATTCTTTTATTTTTTTAAACAGTAAAAATCTTTTGAAAATTTCTCCGGAAACACTTTAAGTAAATGATTTATGTTTGGGGGGGAATTTGGGGAGGGAAAGCCCCTTTTTGGTTATTTTCCTGGAGGGGGGTGATTTTTAAAACCTTTTCCCACTTCTTTACGACGGTTTTGGTGAAAAATAAATTAAATTTTTAAACCCTTTCTCACAGTTTGATAAAGGAAATTCCTTTCCCTTTCTTCCTAAAGGTTTTGTTGAAATATAAAATCTGTTTTTTTTTAAAAATTATTATTGGATGGATAAAACAGCACCCCTTTTTTTTTAATTTTCGGTTATTTTATCAAACATATCTTTTTTAACCTTTTTTTTCCATAGTCAGGCCACAAACCGGGTTTTAAATCATCTTCGGGAAATTTTAAAAATTTTTTTAGATTTTTAATTTTGGGGTTTAAAAAATTTTTTGTTAAATTTACGAAAAAAAACCATTGCCCCCACATTTAAAATTTTAAATTAAAAAAACTGATGGTTTTTTGGCATAATTTAAATTTAAAAAAAATTTAATCAAAAACCCAAAAGAAAGAAATTCAAAAAAATTCTTTTTACATTTTTTCAAGTCCTTTGAAATTAATTATCTCCCCAAATTTAAATTTTAAGTTCATTTTAAAATTTTTTTAAAAACAAGGTTAAAAATTCAATCATGGAAAAAAACCCCCATTTTTGGCATTTTTCCCTTTGTTTTTGTTTTTTTGACGTTTTTATTATTTTTTGTTTGTTGAAAATTGTAAAAATATTTCCGGTGGGGAGGGTTGACTCAACCCCCAATCCCCCTCTTTCTTTAAATTGTTAAAGTTAAAAACCTTTTCGTTTAAGGGGTTTAAAAACGAAAACGGCCAGCCGGGGGAAAATTTTCCAACTTTTTGGGTTTTTTGTTGGTTGGGGAATTTTGGGGCCCGGGTTAACCCAAACCGCTTCCCCCCCCCCTTTCTTTTGGGGTTTTTCAGATATTTTACTTTTTTCTGTGTGGAGGGGTTTGACTCAATCCCAATGCCGGTCTTTTTATCTGTTGATTTTTTTAAAAACCTTTTTTTCTTTGTGGAGGGTTTTTTGATTTCGGGTCGGGGCCGCCTGGGCTATCCAACAGGGTTTTTGTTGGGGGTTGGGGAAATTTGGGGCCGGGCGAAAAAGGTTTTCCCCCCCTTTCTTTGCTTCAGAAATTTTTACATTTTCAGTGTGGGAAGGGGGGTTTGACCCCGGGATGGGCCCCAGCCGGGGGCATATCCAACAAATTGTTTTTTTGTTGGTTTTGGGGGAAATGTGGTCGCGTTAACGCTTGCCCCCCCATTTTTTTCCCGGGACATTTTTTTAAAATTTTCAGTGTGGTTTGGGTTGATTTCGGGATCGGGGCCAGCCTGGGCAAATCCAACAAAATTGTTGTTGTTGGCGGGGGGAATGGGTGGGCGTTAAAAGCTTGCCCCCTCATTTGTTTCAGACATGTTTAAATTTTCAGGTGAGGGGATCCCAACGTCACGCCCTTTATTGTTGTTTTTTTAAAACCCTTTTTCTTTGTGGACGGTTTGATTCGGGGTTTCGTGCCAGCCGGGCATACCCAAACTTTTGATTGTTGTTGGCTGGGGAATTTTGGCCGCTTTAAAAAGGGCCTTGCCCCCTCATTTTGTTTAGAATTTTTTTTAAACTTTTTCAGTGGGGAAAGGGTTGCCCGGGGAAATCGTGCCAGCCTGGGCATTTTTCCAAACATATTGGTTTGTTTTTGGGCTCGGGGAATGTTGGCCCGCGTTAACGCTTGCCCCCTCATTTTTTTTCAGACATGTTTAAATTTTCAGTGTGGAGGGGGGTTGGGACTCGGGATCGTGCCAGCCGGGCTATCCAACAATTTTTTGTTTTTTGGCTGGGGGAAATTTTGGTCGCTTTAAACCCTTTGCCCCCTCATTTGTTTAAAGCCCTTTGTTTAAAAATTTTCGGGTGTGGATGGATCCCAACTCACGTCTTTATCTGTTGAGTTATAACCTTTCTTTGGGGAGGGTTTTTTGATTCAAAGATGGTGCCAGCCGGGGCCCTATCCAACATTTTTTGTTGTTTTTGGGCCTGGGGAAAAATTGGGGGCCGCGTTAAACGCTTGCCCCCTCATTTTTTTTCCCGACTTTTAAAAATTTTCTGTGGGAAGGTTGACTCGGGTTTGTGCCGGCCTGGAAAAAACCCAAACCAAAATGTTGTTGTTTTTTGGCTGGGAATTTTGGGTGGGCTTTAAAACGCTTGCCCCCCCATTTGTTTCAGATATAGTTAGAACCGATTCCGATACTTATCAAGGTTTTTTTGGTATCGGAGTGGGGGCGATTTTTAAATCACTCGGTTGTAGTGGAAATTTATTGTCAAGTGGAAAATTCTGATTGACCACTTTTCCCTGATTCCCCTATTTTCATCATTTGTTTAGAGGGTTTTTTTTATTTTCATTTTAGATTTTAACTTGTTCACACATCTTTCATTTTTATTTAATAGAATATATATTTGGTCTCCTTTATGTTGATTCGTCGAGTTTTTGTTCCCTTTTTTGTTGTTCCATGGGCTTTCTGTATCGAGGGATCTTTGAAAATTTTTAGGGAAAATCCTCTCTGAAAGGTTTTGTTTTTTCTTTCCGAAATTTTCCAATTTTATATTGATGTTGATGCTATCGAATATTGTTGTTTTTTTTGTTCCTGATTCTACTGCACCGATAACCATTGGAATATTTGAATCCCCCTCTCTAAAAGGTTGTTTTATCATTATTTGCCTTGTGTTTCCGTTACTTAAAACCCCTTCCCGAGGGAAAAGATTTTTCTTTTAAAAAGGGTTTGGGCCCTTAAAAGAGAGGGTATTTTTAATATAAACACTCATTACTTGATTATTATTGCCATTTAAATAAAATAAGTCCTTATCAAGAAATTTTTTTTTTCTTCTAAATTATTATTTTTTTATTCATTATATCATTAAAAAATTTTCCCCTGTGTTTTTATGATAGTTTTTTATTTATGTTTAGATGGACTATTCCTTTAGATTTTCATAAAATTTTCCTAAAACGATTCCCCCGTTTTTTCCCTTTACTATTTGAATATATTTTACAATTTCAATAAAAAATACAACCCCATTCACCAAGCTTTAATTAGTTTGCATTTTATTTTTTTTTTTATCAACATTGAACAAATTTTTTAATATCCCATCTTTTAAAAAAACTAAAAGGGAACCCGGCTTTGAGCTAAAATTTTTAACAGTTTTCCCAAATTTTGGGATCAAATTTGGCATTGGTTTAAATCATCAAACTATATTAAAAAAATTTTCTTTATTAATGATTCTATTTTTTTATTTGAATATCCTTCCCCAGCATTTTTAACTAAAATGGTTCGTATTGTTTTCCCATGGGTTTTTTTTTTTATAATTTTCTTTTATATCAACTTCACCAAAGGGTATCGTGTCGTCTTTAATTTCTTTTTATTTTTATCATGTTTCAAAAAATACGCTTTCCTCAAGAGATCCAAGAGTTTTTTTTTATTCCAAACAGTTTAAAAAAATTTTTGTAAGATCATTAGAATTCATTTTTACCTTAATGAAAAAATTAAAAATTTGAAAAAAAGGGTTTTTTTGTTAGTGGATTTTTCGATTGGTAGCGAGAATTTGAAACTTTTTACTTTTCTTTTTTTTTCCAATTTGCGATTTCCAAAAAAAATCATCATTAGTAAAAAGGGAAAAACCCAAAAGGTACTTGTATATTTTCTATAATATCGGCATTGGCACGTTTAAATAATTTTTTCTTTATTATGCTCTATTTTTTGGGAAACCCAAAGGGTATTGTAAATGATTAGTGCCCAAGCAAGAAATTTTACATGTCTTTATCCAAGAGCCCGAAACCCCCTTTAAATATTTAGAAAAAAAAGAGGTATGGGGATGAATATATCATCAATATCTCTCTTAGAGATGAAAGCTTAAAAATAAAAATTTAAAGCAAAATATTTTAAAAATTTTGGTTATTCCCAATTTTTATTATTTTTGGAGGGTTGGGGGATATTTTAAAGGAAAACACCCAATTCAAAAAAAATTTGATGAAAATTTTTATTCGAAAAAAAAAAAATTTAAGGGCATACTATATTCGTTACTTATGGTTTTTTTTAAATTTTTAATAAATTCGTTCTTTATCAAAGATTTTTCCCACATGAGATAAATTATCAAAGGGAACGTAATGATAAAAGATATTAGATTAAAATTTTAATATTCTTTTGTAGCGAAATTAAATTATTCGAAAATTTATACTTGTGGGTTTTTTTATTATTTAAATCAATTCGGTCGATATATCTGGTATATTTTTTTTGTTGAATCGTATCGGATATCGTTTTTTCCTAGATTTAAGTTTTTCATCTTGTTTTAAATTTTTAACTTTTTTTAAAAAAAATCATCAAATTTTTCATGTTAAAATTAGGCCCAAAAATTTTTCAAAAGGAAAATAAATCATAAAAATTCAAAGGGTTTTTTTGCAACAAATTTTCCTTCAAATCTGCCCTTATTAGATATTGTTTTTATCTTAATAAATATTCAATTGCTTTCTTTGATATATGAGGTGGTAATTTCTTTAAAATTTCCTTATTAACGATAGATGGATCAACTAATAAAGGAGAAAAAATTACCTTGAGTTTTCTTTCAATGTTTGGTTTTTGATTTTATTTTTTTAAAACCCGGGAAAAATAAAATCCTGAAGGGATTATACATGTACCCGTCTTTTAAAAAAATAGTTTCGTAAAACCTATCTGGGATAAAAAGGAAATTAAAATCCAAAAATTAAAATGATCTTAACCCTCTTAAAAATTTTTAAATTTTCAAATATTCGTTTGTAGTTATATTTGAGTTGTTTTGTCGATCCCGGGACTATGTCAATATTATCAGGGAATCTAAAATTTGAAAAAATTTTGACTTTTTCTTTTAAAATTTTTTTAGACTTTAATGAGTGATAATCTGAAAAGGAAATTGTATATTAATATCAGAAATATTATATTTTCTAAAGGGGCGAAACATTGAATATCGGTTCTGTTTTTAAGGGCGGTGTCCATCGTACTAAAGGATCAAAAGTTAGAAACATAAATTTGTTGTTGATCAAGTCTTGATAAACCTTATCATTTCAAATCTATTCATCAATAACTTGTTGAGTTACTGTATTTTTAGAAGGATGGTTATTCGAACCATGTATATATATTTTAATACTCACCAAGTATTACAGGTTTTTATCTACGATATTTTCAATAATTTCGAAAGTTATTAATTTCGTTATTATATAATCTATTTTGCTCATATGAATAAGTAAAGATATATTTTATTATCAATGACTTTTAAAAAATAACATAAACTATTTGGATTATATAATATTGATGTAAAAACATGGATGCGCATAATTAAAAGAATTTTTTTATACGAATAAGGATATGTTGCTTATCGCGCGCAAAGATTGCGCATCTCAATGAATCACATCTTTGTTAAATTTCTATATTTTGATAATGTTGATTTAATATTCAATACATAGAAAAGAATATTAGGAATCATCATTAGTTATAAGGTCATTATTTATTGTCATCAATAGGGTGACTCCTTTATTATTTAGGTGATGGTGATTGTATATATTACATTGATAATATCTAAAATATATTCATTTGTTATTTTACAAGACATATTCGGATATTTCATATAATATTAAAACAAGTAAAATGCTCTTCAAACAAATGATTTATTGATAATTTGTTTTATATTGGTTTAAGTTATATACGTATCATATAATTTTTCCCATAGTGGTGTTTAATATAACATTCATTTCTAGATAAGTTGGAAGAGTTACTCTGCGCGATAGCGTTACTAGGTGAATTGCTTTGTTTATCTCATTCTTATGGAATCACTGGACCAAGTAGGGTGTTTGTTATTTTGTCAATATCGAATTTAACAAGACCGGGATTGATATAAGGATCAATTGTAGTATAAAATATTATCATAAAGTAGTGGTATTATCCTCACTATCAATATATATAACGAAACATATTTCGTTAAATTAAAAAACGATTTACATATTCTTTTATCTGATCATTCCATAGAAGTTAATTTATAAAACTGTTTCGATTCACTCTGATCAATATCTGCTGTTCTTTATTGTATTCTTGATCAATTATCTTTCTTTTCTACAGGTGGTATTATCTCTACTTCTTCATTTTTTTTAAATATACAATATTCGTTTGTGTATCTTGATCAATAATTTTTTCTTTTTTCAGACGTTTTTTTTTTAATTTGTCTTTATTGTGACTTATTTCCGCTTGTATATTTAGATCCATCATTTTTTTTTTTTTACGGTGGTATCTCTTCTTTTTATTTTGTTTTATTGTGACTTATTCGGCTGTAATTTTGATCATCATTTTTTTCCTTTTACAGGATAGGTATTATCTTACTTTTCATTTTCTTATAAATTATACAATATTCGGTTGTGTATCTGATCAATTATTTTTTCTTTTTACAGACGTGTTTTTTTTTTTTTTAATTTGTTCTTTACTTGTGTCTTATCGCTTGTATATTTTGATCATCATTTTTTATTTTTACAGGTTGGTATCTCTTCTTCATTATTTTGTTTTAATTGTGACTTAGTCGGCTGTATTTTTTGATCAATCATTTCTCCTTTTACCAGGATGGTATCTTCTCTATTTTTTTTTTCCATTTTTTTTTTTTTTATTTTTTTTTTTTTCTTTTTAAATATCAATATTCGGTTGTGTATCTGATCAATATTTTTTTCTTGTTTACAGATAATATGTGGTTATATTTTTAGTTTTATTTTTTTACAGTAGCCTTTATCTTTCTTTTTTCGCATTTTTTAAGTCTTTTAATTCTTAGTTGTTCACTTTGATCAGGATCACATGATACTGAGTAGTAAGTAATCTTGATCACTATTTTTGGTCTGGTTGTAGTGTATCTTCTAATTATGTCTTTGATTTAATATCTACTTTTTTTATTCATCTAGGGTATTATATCTTTTAAACAATCTTCCTTTCCATCCTGCACATTTATTATGTTTCATCATCGCCACCGTGGCTCCCGACATTCATTATGGGCTTGTATCATTGTCATTTTTTTTTACTATTATCATCTATAATCGTTTCTTTATATTTCTTACGCTTGCATCGTGACCAGTATTTGTTGATTTCATTGCTCTGATGAGGATTCTTTCTAATTTTTCTTGCTGGTATATTCGTGTTCCACTTGTATCTCTTTCTTCTTTTTTTCTTTTTCTCGTTGGATTTTTATTTCATGGGATCTTTTTTTTAGGTATTTTTATACTTCAATATGACTCTGATCATTATTTGCTTCATTTTGTTCTGATTGGTTTTTTTCTCTTTTTATTATTGATGAATTAAGTTCATTTGTATCGGAGTCGGTATCGGCAGTATAAAATTATTGCCCTTGTGTC